>NW_028254400.1:600000-863625 GCF_964263255.1 Lissotriton vulgaris | reverse complement strand
TGCCCATGGAACGAACACCCACCTCAATGCCCATGGAACGAACACCCACCTCAACGCCCATGGAACGAACACCCACCTCAACGCCCATGGAACGAACACTCATCTCAACGCCCATGGAACGAACACCCACCTCAACGCCCATGGAACGAAGACCCACCTCAATGCCAATGGAACGAACACCCACCTCAACGCCCATGGAACGAACACCCACCTCAACGCCCATTGAACGAACACCCACCTCAATGCCCACGGAACGAACACCCACCTCAACGCCCATGGAACGAACACCCACCTCAACGCCCATGGAACGGACACCCACCTCAACGCCCATGGAACGAACACCCACCTCAACGCCAATGTTATGTTATGTTATGTTATATGTTAT
The DNA here is from genome assembly GCF_964263255.1 of Lissotriton vulgaris. NCBI lineage: Eukaryota > Metazoa > Chordata > Amphibia > Caudata > Salamandridae > Lissotriton > Lissotriton vulgaris. Next base: position 863,240 of record NW_028254400.1, on the reverse strand, counting down.
AAACCGTTTTGTAGCGCGCTCTGCTACTTGTGAGTATCCTGGCGCGGGGAAGGGATCAAAGCGGCATAAAACAAGACAGAGAGAGCATCCTCCTAACCTGCATTCATACAAAAAGGTGGGTTTTCAGATGTTTTTTAAACGCAGTCACTGTCGGCATGGAGCGAAGATGGAGAGGGAGGGCATTCCAGGCCCGAGCCACCACCACCGACAGTGACATACCACCCAGTCTGGCGCGCTTGAAGCGGGGAAGAGACATTTTGAACAATGAGGCAGATCTCAGGGTGCGTGCCGGGATGTACTTGGTGAATCTTCTCTTCAGATAGGAGGGGCCTTGGTCATGAATTGCGCGAAACGCCAACACCAAGGCTTTAAACCGAATGCGTTGTATTACTGGGAGCCAGTGAAGCGAGCGCAGCTCCGAGCGCACGCTCTTCCACCTAGGAATGTTAAATAATAGGCGTACAACCGCATTCTGGACGATTTGGAGGCGATTGACAAGGTATGCCGGAATGCCACTAAACAGTGCATTTGCATAATCAAGGCGGGCCAGTATGAGAGCTCTGGCAACCGACTCTCTGGCCTCCCTGGGGAGCAGGGGGAAAAATTTACGGAGCATTTTCAGAGTGGCAAAACAAGTGCCGGTGAGTTTTTTGATGTGATACTCAAATCTGAGATCCTCCGTAAACCAAATACCCAGATTTTTTGCAGGTCTCCCCATCTCTGTTGGGCCAGGAATGTTAGGGGGCCAGAGTGTGCTCTTGAATGAGGGGGGAAAGGAGCCGTAAAAGAGCACCTCGGACTTGTCCTCATTGCACTTCAGCTGGGCCTGTGTTAACCAGCGAAATACTGAGGACAGACAAAGATGAACAGTAGATGTGTCCAAGTTGTCATCAGGCCAGGTGAACAACAGCTGGGTGTCATCAGCATACCCTACAATTTTAGCCCCGAACTGTTCAGCCAAGTATACCAGAGGTGTAATGTATACATTGAACAGAAGGGGGCTAAGTGTGGACCCCTGCGGGACCCCCGTAAGCAAAGGTCTTTGCTCCGAAGCATATGGAGGCATCCAAACTTGCTGGGTCCTATCTGATAGAAAAGAAGAAAGCCAATCAAGCACCACTCCCCCAATACCAATGTCTGACAGCCGGCCAAGAAGGAGATCATAGGGGACAGTATCGAAGGCGGCAGAGAGGTCCAATAAAATTAGGACTGCTCTGCCACCTCCATCAAGACACTCCCGGATGGCTTCAGACATCTCCACCAGGGCCGTCTCGGTGCTATAAGCGGCCCGAAAGCCCGATTGGGCCGGGTGGAGGGCATTAGATGTTTCCACGAAGCTCTCCATTTGTAGAAGAGCAGCCTTCTCACAGATTTTTGTGAGAGCAGGCAAGAGGGAGATGGGTCGATAGTTACCCGGGACCGACACATCTAGTCCTGGTTTTTTCAGGAGTGGAAGGAGTTTAGCGTGTTTCCAGACCTGGGGGACCACGCCAGCGGTCAAAGAGAGATTCACCAATTGCGTGATCTCACTATAAACAGTCTCCGCCACCTCCGAAAGCACTCGGGCAGGGCATGGGTCGACAGGGGAGCCCGATTTAAGGGACTGGAGAAGACGAAGAACATCCTCTTCCAAAACCTGTGCAAAGGTGGTAAGTTGGTGCACAGGGAGTGCGGGAGAGGGTGAGCAGGGATCGGCCACAGAGCGATCAGCGGAAAGTGCCTCTAAAAGGCCTCGCTGGATCTTCGCTATTTTAGATATAAAAAAAGTAGACAGCTCCTCACACCATTGTGCAGAGGACGGGAGGGCCATGGCTTCCGCCACAGGGGACACAAAGCTTTTGACGATCGCAAAGATCTCTCTGCTGTTATTGTTTGCCTTGTTGATGCGCCCGGCATAATAGAGACCTTTAGCGACCCTAATAGCTCCATAATAGTTTTTTTGTGCAAGTCGAAGGGCGGATTTAGCCTCGGGGCTATACTCTCTCCTCCATAGGCGTTCTAGTTTCTTACAGCCCTGCTTCAGCTCTCTTAATTCTGGGGAGAACCAGGGTTGGGAGGGCGCGCGTCTGGCTCTGGTCAGCACTGTTTGTTTAGTAGAGGCAGTCGCCGCCTGCCCTATCCATTCATTGAACTCCCCTACTACATCGTCCAAACATCCCTTGAGATGTGGGCGAGTGTTAGACAGGGCAAGTCTGAACGCAGGTATATTAATTTTCTGACGATGGCATGTGGGGGGCGGGGGGCTGGACTCTGCCAACTCCCAGCTAAACCTGACCAGGTCATGATCCGACCAGGATGTTTTTTCCAACAACACTGGCTGGATGGGGAAATTCGTACATACCAGGTCAAGTAAATGGCCACCCACATGCGTAGGCCCCGACACCCATTGAACTAGCTGGGCGAGCTCCAGAATTTCCCCGAGCCTACGGGCTTCAGAGGAATCAGGGGTATCCATGTGAACATTTAGGTCGCCGACCAGAAGAAACTTAGGAAAGCCTAATGCCCGTGGGACCAAGTGTTCTTCTAGAGAGTTGAGGAATTGGGTGGCTGAGCCTGGGGGCCTGTAGATCAAAGATCCACCTAAGGTGAAGTGGGGAGAGGTTTTGATAGAGAAATGGAGCACCTCACCCCCAAAATTCTCAGTGATAGGCTCAGTTTCAAAGCTCCATCCCTCCTTGAACACCACAGCTAGTCCGCCCCCTCTACCCAGGGGGCGGTCCGCTCTAGCTATCTTAAACCCCCTGGGGATCGCGAGTTCAACGCTAGGAGCGGAGGTGCAAGTCAGCCAAGTCTCCGTAAGGAACAACAGCTCCAGTTGGCCATCTGAAAGTAGTTCGAAAATATCAGCCGCATGCTTCACTGCCGATCTGGCATTAATCAGTCCCGCCCTGATGTTGGTAATGGCGGCGTTGCTGGCTGAACGTGGAGCGAGAAAGGGTTGGGGCTGGAATGCACACGTAGTACATCTTCCCAGAGCATTAGCTAGGTTTGCGCGCATGCACGGCGAGGCCTTGCTATGCGGGGCAAGTCTCAAGAGATCCGCGCGAGAGTATTGCAGCATCGCTGAGCTAGTCAGCGCAAAAGGAGGCCGGGCAGGGTGACTGGCCCTGGGCCCGTCCGTGGCACGGACGGGCACAGACGGGCCCTCCTTTGGCGCTCCTTCGGCGCCATGGAACGAACACCCACCTCAATGCCCATGGAACGAACACCCACCTCAATGCCCATGGAACGAATACCCACCTCAACGCCCATGGAACGAAAACCCACCTCAACGCCCATGGAACGAACACCCACCTCAACGCCCATGGAACGAACACCCACCTCAATGCCCATGGAACGAACACCCACCTCAACGCCCATGGAACGAACACCCACCTCAACGCCCATGGAACGAACACCCACCTCAACGCCCATGGAACGAACACCCACCTTAATGCCCATGGAACGAACACCCACCTCAACGCCCATGGAACGAACACCCACCTCAATGCCCATGGAACGAACATCCACCTCAATGCCCATGGAACGAACACCCACCTCAACGCCCATGGAACGGACACCCACCTCAACGCCCATGGAACGAACACCCACCTCAATGCCCATGGAACGAACACCCACCTCAACGCCCATGGAACAAACACCCACCTCAACGCCCATGGAACGGACACCCACCTCAACGCCCATGGAACGCTTCCCGAGCACAGAGTAAGGCCACGCAGCGATAAGTGCCGCTGCCGTAACACATATCCATGAGGCCATTCAAAGCCACGAAATTGGCTTTGCGTGGCCTCTCAGATATGATTTCAAGGTTTGCGGTGCTGGAACATCGAAAAGGTGACGCTCCTGCAGCGTTGGGGGCTAGTAAATAGGCCCCTGAGTGCATCAGGGGTGATGCGCAGAAGCTGCCCAGGTGATCAGCTACTGACATCATCCGGTGGGTGGTACATTAAATATTAATTATTAAATATTCATTTATGTACATGTTTGCTTTCAGTGACGTCCTGGGGTGCTGCTACCCTCTGCTGTGCATTGCCCCAGCCGGTGAGGGTCACTATACCATATGTGACGTCTCTGCTATGTAGAGCTTGGCTGCCAGAGGTGTGTGCGCTGCAGGGTGGGTCTGCATCCCTTTTAAATCCGCCAGACCATAAGAAGTACTTATTTTATTGGGTGCATCGGTTCTAAGCTCAGTGGATAATAAGGGATAGCTCTGCTGGTAAATGCGCCAGCCTGTGAGATCAGTGCAGCAGGAGAGGAGCCAGGATAGTGGACGGTGGAGGTAAACGCGGTGTGGCGGGGCGCTGTGGACAGGGGGATGTTGACAGACGACGGAATATGAGTTATGTATTTCTTTAATTTGCCCTATTCCGTCGTCTGTCGACATCCCCCCACAGCGCCCCGCCAGCCCCTCCTCCCCACCGCGCTTACCTGCTCTGGCCGTATTCGCACAGCTATCACTCTGTGCTATCCATGTCACCAAAAGCCGCCCACAATGGGGTCTTAAGATGACAGATAATCCACCAATACAAGGACATGGCTATGCTTGTTCTCCCTGCATGCATTGTTATTGTTGTAATATCGTGACATCAGCTCAGCAACTTACCCTGAGTGACAGCTCCAGGTTTTCTGCCCCCCACGTGGATAGACCAGTATTGTAGCTTCCGAGGTTCTGGAAGTAGTGTCTGTCCACTGCTAGGACACCCCCGGGTGCCACGGGGCTCCTAGGCAGAGTAGAAATTACAAGCAGTCAGCATTTGAGTGTTGAAGGAATGAAAGGAGCATTGTCTCTAGAACAGCAGCCTAGATTCTGGTACCCAGACTGACGGCTGGAGGAAAGATGCCACACAGAGGAGCCATAAGGAGAGCCTTTCTTTACTACAGCGGAGGCCAACATCCGCAGAATGGCATTAACCGCCGCCCCGAGACCCCCCCTTGGGCAAACAACAAGAGCATATAATGCACCTTCCTTCAAAGTCTAACATATACAAATAGGCTGAGAGTCAATCATGAGGGAACATTGTCCTGGGAGGAATCTGAGCTCTGGGAAGGTCTTGACAAGGTCGGCAACAGTACTAAGGATGGGAGACCTAAGGTTAGAGTCAGAGAAACCAGATACTTTGGTGGGAGGCAAGTACAACTCAGAACTGGTGCAGGTAGCGTCAGGAGCATCCACGTGAGGGGCACATATCATCATCAAATACTTCACTTGCTTCATTCTAGAAACATGGTACATTATCTTGCGTCCTCCTCAGACTCCAACCTATACCATACTGAGCGATCACACTTCCTTTATTGACCCTCTCCAATCTTGCCCTATCCACATGTCTAGACAAACAACTTCTCACCAAGTCACCTACAGAAATATCTGCATCAGCTACTTAATGCGGTGAATCATACATTTTTTTTGCACAGGCTTGTTTGGCCAACACTTTGGAATTAACCTACATTGTGGTTAAACCCAGGGGCTCTCTGCCTGGATTTGGGGAACTTGGCTTTGAGCCACCAGGGACATATCAAGGATGACTCTGGCCTACCTTTCAACAACTGGAAAGGCATTATGCCCATGACAGTATCGAGAATGATTCTTTAGGCCCACAATCTAGCGTGAATATGCAATAAAGTGGGCATTGAGCTAGCAATGGCAAGGTGGATGCTTTTCTGCAAATGTTGAACCGATCCACCTGGCCATTGCTCTACCGATCATACAAAGCAGTTTAAATATGCACAGCTATAGAAAACATATATATCTAAAACAAGATGCAACCCAGTAACCCTGGGACCTGGGTAGTACAATATATTAGGAGACAATGGTCCTTTAAGGGGGAAGTGGGAACCTCAACTTCCACAGTGACCTAGTGAATAACCATCAATAGATGTGTTTTACTAGAAAGAATGATTACTCAACACTTGGAATCTTAGTATAGCAAACTCATTCAGCTCTGTAAACATGTACATTCGGAATTGAAGAGACGTTCTCAAACGACGCAACGGCGCAGTGAAAGTAAGGTAGGTGAGTAAAAGGTGTGCTTGTGCTATAGAATATATACATAAATAGTGATTGTGCAGGATGCTCAGTTGTTTGATCTAAACTCTAACACAGAGTTGCAGGCTCCTGAATTACATAAATAATACAGTACACTATTATTATGTCAATGTTTCGACCCCTTCAGGTTATTTGTACAGGGTCATCATCAGGACAAGAAATGAGAAACACCCATTAGATAGCACTGCTGCAGCAAATGGTACACAGTTCATTCAGGATTGAATACACAGATCATAGGTCTTGAAATCTAGAGGGGTTAACTTAAGCCCCCTAAGAATACTGTAAGACTCAAAGGGACAGGGGCCAGCCAAGTTCCATTGACTGCAATGTGATTGATAGTCTTGTTAAACATTTCTTGGGGGTACGCACAAAAAAAACACAAACCCCTGAGAGGTGGGGTGTAGCTGGAGAATTTAGTCTATATTTTCCAGGAATGATAACCCCATAGTAAATTTGGGTCACTGCATCAATCTATTGGCAACGCTTTCCATATCAATTGGAGTAGCGCACAGTCAAATTCCAAAGAGCTCTGACTCACACATTCGAGTGGCATGAACATGCTAGTTCTGTAGATAATAACTGAATCCTATTATCGCTATTTACGTATTCAGGAAAATCTTCCCCATTAAATACTTCCACAAGAAAGTCCAGAAGTATGGATGTAGTCACCCTTTCCAACAAGCATTGGAAATGCAATAGGTCTTGCATTAGGAAAGTTTGAGCTATTGGTATTCTAAATGACACTTTTTATTTATGTGTTGGTTTTGAAAGTAGCAAAATTAATAGCTTTGTCAGTTACAATGTCAATAGTTTTAACTTTTGCAAATGTGACACCTATAGCATTTGTAATGCAATGTGTGTTGTATTTACGTGACTTAGATGTATTGATATTATAAATAACAATGGCTTTAAATTTTGTAAATAATTAATACTTAAATAAAAGTTATTGTAATTTATAATGGCAATAGCTTAAACGTTTGTAAATAACTTTTGTGAAGATTATGTTCAGTGTATTTTATTGTGACGAAAATCCAAGAACATTGCATTTGCACCTAAACACACACAGAGCCACACACATATAGATGTGGTGGTGGTGGATCTGGGGGATATGGTGGTGGTGGATGTGGTAGTGGATGTGGTGGTGGTGGTGATGGTGGATGTGGTGGTGGATGTGGTGGTGGATGTGGTGGTGGATGTGGTGGATGTGATGGTGGTGGATGTGGCGGTGGATGTCATGGTGGATGTGGAGGTGATGGTGGATGTGGAGGTGATGGTGGATGTGGTGGTGGATGTGGTGGTGGTGGTGGATGTGATGGTGGATGTGGTGGTGATGGAGGTGGTGGTGGATGGGTTGTTGTTTGTGGTGGATGTGGTGGTGGATGTAGTGGTGGATGGGGTGGTGGTTGTGGTGGATGTGGTGGTGGTGGTGGATGTAGTGGTGATGGTGGATGCGGTGGTGGTGGATGCGGTGGATGTGGTGATGGTGGATGCGGTGGTGGTGGTGGATGCGGTGGTGGTGGATGCGGTGGTGGTGGTGGATGGGGTGGTGGTTGTGGTGGATGGGGTGGTGGTTGTGGTGGATGGGGTGGTGGATGTAGTGGATGTGGTGGTGGATGTAGTGGTGGTGGGTGTGGTGGTGGTGGTGGATGCGGTGGTGGTGGATGCGGATGTGGTGGAGGTGGTGGTGGTGGATGTCATGGTGGATGTGGAGGTGATGGTGGATGTGGAGGTGATGGTGGATGTGGTGGTGGTGGTGGTGGTTGTGGAGGTGATGGTGGATGTGGTGGTGGTGGTGGATGTGATGGTGGATGTGGTGATGGATGCGGTGGTGGTGGATGCGGTGGATGTGGTGGGGGATGCGGTGGTGGTGGTGGATGCGGTGGTGGTGGTGGATGGGGTGGTGGTTGTGGTGGATGTGGTGGTGGATGTAGTGGTGGATGGGGTGGTGGATGTGATGGTGGATGTGGTGGTGGATGCGGTGGTGGTGGATGCGGTGGATGTGGTGGTGGATGCGGTGGTGGTGGTGGATGCGGTGGTGGTGGTGGATGGGGTGGTGGTTGAGGTGGATGTGGTGGTGGATGTAGTGGTGGATGGGGTGGTGGATGTAGTGGTGGATGGGGTGGTGGTTGAAGTAGTGGTGGTGGGGGTAGTGGTGGTGGGGGTGGTGGATGCGGTGGTGGTGGATGCGGTGGTGGTGGCGGTGGTGGTGGATGTGGCGGTGGTGGATGTGATGGTGGTGGATGTGGTGGATGTGGTAGTGGATGTGGCGGTGGATGTGGCGGTGGATGTGGCGGTGGATGTGGCGGTGGATGTGGAGGTGATGGTGGATGTGGTGGTGGATGTGGTGGTGGTGGTGGATGGGGTGGTGGTTGTGGTGGATGTGGTGGTGGATGTAGTGGTGGTGGGTGTGGTGGTGGTGGTGGGTGTGGTGGTGGTGGTGGATGCGGTGGTGGTGGATGTGGCGGTGGATTACATGAGTAAGGTAACTTGACCGTGCTGCAGGTCGAAGAAATCGATAATGATTCTGTGGCTCAGGAACTCGTGACTGCCACTTGAAGAAATATGCTCCAGCTGCGAGGAGAAATAGATAAGATTATGTGGCCTAAGAACTCGTGACTGCCTTTGAAGAAATCTGAAAAACAGAGCTCCCGCTGTGTGCAGAACACCGCTCTGCACGGGTAAAAACTCAGTCCCAGAAGGAAGACAGCGGGTAGAACGTTCGCTGAGGCACAACAGCTGAGCGCACACTAGGCGGGAGGCCGCCGAACGCTCTGGCAAGAGAGTTCCCGCTGAGAGGAATCACTGTGTGGAGATGTGAGCTGCCGAACGTTCGTTGAGAGAATAAGCTGAGCTCTAGCCGTCGGGAGGCCACCCTAGCTCAGGCACTTAGGTTCCTGCTGTGAGGTAATCACTGTGTGGAATTCACGCCATAAACTGACAGCTGAGCATAAAACGGGGATAGCAGGCAGAGGGCTACCGGGGAAAAAGTACCTACATTAGATTAACTCCTAACAAGGAGCTGGAGGATTTTCCCCCTTAACTGAGGAAGTTCCAATTATAGCACTAGACAAAAAACAATTAGGCAGCCATCTGTTCAAAACCACTGGCTACAACTGACGGAAGCGGCACAAGGCCAAGAGACTTCAGATAACACCGCAACTCCAGGGGGAGAATGTTGCTTCAATTGCAATCACTAGGCAAGGTGAGTTCAGATAACATCACAACTCCAGGGTGAGAGCGTCGCTACAAATAGTAATCGCTGGGCAGATGAGGCAATTCAATACCAGGGCGCTCACGAAACACTCCGACAGAACAGTTGAGGGAAACGCGCTCTAGATACAATACTGCGTGAAAGGTAGCGATAAACAATGCCTTGTACAAACGTGGATTCACTTCCTCAACAGAACAAGTAAAAAAACAAGGGAGGAGAGAAGGAAAGGTGACAGAACTGCTGGAGGAGCAAAGAGGAGAAAAGAAATGCGACACGGCAGGCAGGGGATGGGGCGGAGCGGGTAAAAAAAAAAAAAAAAGACGGAGGGAAGGCAGATAAGGGGAGGGGGGAGGAGAAATGCGACACGGCGGGCAGGGGAGGGGGTGGAGCGGGGAGAGGGTGTGAAAGCAGCAGGGGCCTGGAGTGCGGCTGAGGGAACTGATGTGCACGCGCTTTTAAGCTCAATGCGCATGCGCATTGAGCTTAAAAGTCACGGGCACTGCAAGGAATCGCCACGATTCCTTGCAAGTTAGTTAAAGAGTGGTTAAGCCCCCATAGTCTCGCAAGCTCGATGCGCATGCGCATCGACAGGCGAGACCTAAAAACATGACCTCAGGCCACTAGGAATTATAATGAATGTTTACAATTGCATAGTGCACATTAGATGGTACATTCTTTTTGCTTTTAAAAAAAAAATAAACTTTTTATTGAATCGTAACAGCAAGCATGGCAAAGCTTTTTGTTCAAAAAAGAAAAGACACCACATTCAGATCCAAAATAGAGATATCTATGTGTACACATAACTTTTCACGTGTATATTTCAATCTGATACAACTTCGACCTCAGTCAACAAATCTTTTAATTTGGAGACGCCACAGCGAAGCTCCACCATTGGAGATAGACAAATGTCCCCCTGTGTGTGTTCCATGCAGCCCACCTGCGATCCCATTTTGGGGGCATCCTCTGTGCTTCAAAACGTCCTTCTCTGCAACCATTGTTCTATCCATATCAGCAACCCAGTCTCTGACACACTGCATCTCTCCCACCCCCCACCCCTGTGCAATATTTAGATGGTACATTCTTAAATGCACCAGCGATGTCTAACCCACGTGTTTGTCAGGTAAACTCTGGCCACTGACCAAGATGCAGTGGGCTAGTAGCTGTCTTGCAGTTTTAATCTGCTTTGGCACACACACCACATTCCCTCACCAAGGAGTCTGCATTATGCCTCGTCCCGCGTCTCGTTGCTCTGCGGCTCCACCTTTGGTCGTCACACGTGCTCCATGATCTGTGGCCAGGCTGTGCGTCACGTCCAGCTCCTCTCCTCCGGTGATTGTATCTTTGAATGGGTAGAAAACAAGTTTTAGAAAAACTGGCAGGAGAAGACATTTATACATCTCAATTCCGTCCCCAATCCTATGTAGGTGGGGAAAAGCTTCATCGGTCACAGTCAGAAGTCGTCACTTATGGAGTCTGTAGAAGGGCATGGCTTATTGAATTCATAGACCTGCTTAGCGTTCATTCGCGACATATGATGAAAGAAGTTGGAATTTTATACACAGTGTATTACATCAAATTCAAAACCGAGTCCTTATGTGGAGACTCGTCCTTCCCTTTAACCCAAGTATCGACAATCTTAGATCTCCCTTCGGGGTCGGCTAACTCTTGCAAGCAGGGGCGTTATCGTCATGAAGAAGGGGGAAGGGGCAGATGTAAAACATGGCTTTCCTGGGGAATGACCGTTAATCAAGGTCATCAATTACGTTTCGTGGGTAGCTGACATGATGCTAGGGTTGATCGGGGGCGCGTGGGTGCTTTGGACAGGGAGCCGGGGTCGATCGGGAGAAGTGGGGTACTCTGGACATCCGCACTTAGGTGCAGGGGGCTGGGGCAATCGGGGCATTGGGGATCGCATTTCTAACGAACTGAGAAACAGAAGACCATTGACGTTATAGTTCCCTTATAAAAGGCCAGATTAGGGGACATCCGTCGTCTTACCTGTCCTTTCCTTCATTACCAACTCGGGTTCTATCGTTTGAAGAAAGGAGAGGTAGTAATATGGCAAGTCACAATCGTTTTGGTTTTTGGTCAATTTTGCTGAACACCTTTGCGTTCGAGGAAACCCAATTATGTTTTGTGCCGGAGGGGCACAACGTCACCAGACACGAAAAGAGGAAACACAGGGTCTTTTTGGAGAGAGAAAGAGAGAGAGAGAGAGAGAGAGAGAGAGAGAGAGAGAGAGAGAGAGGGAGAGAGGGAGAGAGAGAGAGAGAGAGAGAGAGAGAGAGACCGCACCCTAAATGGTCCATTCGGTACACGTATGACATGGAGAGAGAAAGAGAGAGAGAGGGGGACGTGTACAATAATGGGCCATTCAGTGCGCGCACAACACAGAACAACAGGGGTTAAGTAACACGGAAACACAGGCAGAGGGATGACGTAGATTCATGCATCACGCACACACAAACTCGGACGGGGGAGACAGTACATGTATTATATACAAAAATCCAAGACAAAACATAGAACAGTTATTGACCAAAAAATGATCTCCTCCTGTACGCTGCGCGTTCTCAGTATTTTAAGCTCTCTTTACTTTTTCTTCTCTTTTTATTGTCGGCTGCCTTTACTGGAGGTTGTGGTTGCGCACACTTACATCTCTGCCACTTGGTCATGAACTAACCTGGTCGGGCTAATGCTCATGGTGGTCTTTTCGAGTCATTTTAGCAAATGTGTTTCCAGGCTGAGACAACAGTTGGTGTCAATTTGAGAACAATGGGACAGCTTTTAGTTATATGTCTATGAGGATGCGAAAAGGAGGTAGTAGGTCTTCAAATATTGGCAATATCCCTAGTCCTCTCGGCGGAGGATACTTGTGTAACCCTTACCTCGAAATACCCTAAACTTTCCCCTACTTTAGTTAAAAGTAGGAATGTATTCATTATTGTATGTTTATTTTTCGTTGCAATATTCGGGGTTTGTCGTGGTCAGGCACCATAATCAAACGCCTTTTTCCCGTCTCGTCGTTCGTTAGATCACCATTTTCCTTTTCGTATCTTTAATCGATGTTCCAAAGTGACCTGCAGAAAGAGGGAAAAAGAAAGGGGGCGGGGGCAGCATTTAAGAACACATCAGCGCGCATGAACCCGAAAAGGCTTTTACTTACTACATACCCGGTCCATCTCCACGGAACGCAGTTCTTGCCAACTCGGCATTTAAGCCCAGATGAACCTTTTAGTGTGTGAGAGATGATTATCGGAAGCCGGTGTGTGGTATTATGGACCATATGTAGGGAGGCCAGGTGGCACTCCTTCGGGGCGACTTAGGACATTTTAGCACAATTTTCCTGATACAGGTGGCATATAAAGTATAGACTGAATTCCAGGGTCTTTTAGTGGTTGCTTTAGGCTGTACAAAAATGTGCAAAGTACATACAACAAAAACCTGGACCGTTCATGTTTGCAGTATTTCTGCGTACTATACCCTTATCTAATCGAACTGAGTCATTTCACCTATATTCTAGTTATATCGAAAATAGTGATCATTCATTCAAGACTTATCAATTTACGCGGACAACTATAATTGCTTTCTCAAAAAGAATCTTTAATAAGAATGTCGGTGCACAAATACGGGCCTACAACCCCGTGGGCCGGCCACGGAGCAGGCTGGAACTGTAAATGTGGGGATACTTTATTAGTAGAAAACTTAATGGAGTCGGTGGTCGTTAATTTCATAAAAAGTGCGCCAAGTGCAATAAAAATCATATTGAATCTTTAGTGTGAGCGAATATCATAAGCATCGAAATTTCGAACTTTCAATAATCATGATGCGCCAAACTCAACAACAATTCATTGTCCGAATGTTCAATCGGTACCCATCTCATGTCAATTCATTGTCCTTCATTGTCCGAACACACAATCAGTACCCATCTCATATCAATTCATTGTCCTAGCTGACAGTATACATCCTATATCAATCCATTGTCCGAACTCATAATCAGTACACATCCTATATCAATCTATATGTTTGAAAACTTCATACATATCCTATGACACCAAGGCTGAGCAATCGGGGTACAATAAGGAGTTGAGAGTTTCATTTGCATCGGCGCCATTTTGGGTGCAGTCAGGCAGAACCAGGCATAGTCTAAATCTCTATTAACTCGTGGTTGGCCCAGAGCTTCTTTTGGCAGTCCAAAGTTCCGTTAAAGGGCAAAAGAAGGGATCGGTGGTTTGAACCATCAGTCAAAAAGGGGAGGGGGTGCAACAATTTTCCTACCGGGTCATACTGTGCTTTCACCGGAACTGATCCGAACTGTAGTCTGCAGGATTCTAGTCATTCAAACTGAGGCTGGCGCCAGCATGGGAGCGCCGACGTCCCGCGGCTACAGTTTCGTCGTTCCACGGGCGATCATGGCAGTCATTCCCCATCGGGGGTGTCTGCGGGGGTCGGGGACTCCCGCGGCTCCTCTAGAATCTTCAAGGTTGTGGAGGACTATGACGGTGGAGTCAACAAGTGACCGGGCCATTCCTTCATGCTGGGCCCGCTCTTGCCAGGTCGATCGCCATTTTGAGAGTTCGGCAGCTACCGGCGATCGCGGGGTCAAATGAGCGGACGGGCTCCACCTTTCTGGGCGAGGCGTTGCAGCATCGCCATAGTGGAAGAACCCTTTTCCGGGCGCCTGGAGCGCTGAGGGTGCAGCTGGGAAGCCTCCACCTGGGGAGGCGGGAGAGGCTTGTTCGCACCGTCTCTCCCTCCCAGTGCACCCCACGGCGTCTCGCTTGACATTTGTTATGGCCGGACCAGGTGATGAGGACAAGGGAGGGGTCGGAGGCATGTGCAAGACATCCCCCCTCAGGGTTGTAGCAGCCATTATTGAAGAAAGAAGAAATGTCCCGTCCGTCTTTGGGCCGGGCCTCTGGTGGATGGTGGCCGGACGCTCCTTGCCCTGGCCCCATGAACGGGTTCCTTGGCTCATCCGGTGGGGCAGGTCTTGGCATGTGGCGCCTCTCCTGGGCCTTTCGTGCAGTGGCCTCTCCACTCCCAGGCCCTCCATGGGTGCTGGTCCAGACTGGGAGAGAGAGGGGGGGGTCGAGGACACGGACATTCCCCCCCTGCAACTCTCCAGGGTTGTCGTAGCAATCCCCCTGGCCGGGTCCCGTTGGCCTCGGCCTCTCCTCCGGCTACACCCTACGTGATGATCTCCGGCCGACGGTTGGCAGCAGGACCCGCCCTATATGTACTGCTTCCGGCTGGGCGTAGCCGTAAACCTGTTGCACTTTGGAAGTTTCCAGAAAGGGGCGGATGTCTGCTGACTTGTATCTTTCCTAGTTTGCCGTTATTTGGGCGTGGCAGGCGGTGGGACAGACACGTTTGGGGCAGTGAGGGGCGATGAAGCCTCGTTGCCTTGTGGCCGTTGCAATGTCACGCTTGGTTTCTCTTACTGTTTTCAGGTTTCTCATTACGGGCTTATTTCTAACGTTTCTTGTTTCTAGGACAACAATAGGTTTTATCATTACGTATTGTTATCGTTTCCTCGTTCGTTATTTAATAAAAAGTTCATCAGTGGCCTACTGATTTCGTTTTCCTATTCCTTTCTTTCCAGGTTGTTTCATGCTAAAGTTTCCGTTAACAGGATACAGTGATCACTTCGTTATTATTGCATATGTCCTTTTCACTAGGGGTGCTCTCTGGTTGGGCCAGATGACCTACCTCTAGTGAATGGTCCGGGTGAGACTGGTGCATCAATCAGTGGGGAGTAGATAGGCATGACAGATTACAACGGGGGACAAAGGTCCGCATTACCTACCCTTTCACTACTTGCAAAGATTTTCCTACGTTTATTTGCAAACAGGGAATACCTCCAAAAAGAACCAATTCCCAAACAGTCAATATTCGGGCAAACAATCAATCAATGAGGAACGAAATAGGCACGACGTGTTAAAGGTTTGCGTTACCTACCCTTCACTATCTGCAAAGGGGGAGAGAATATTCCTATTCTTCCCCGTTTGCAGGCAGAGAAGATCCTTAAGAGAACCAACTTCGAACAATTCAATGCTCGATTCAATCAATCAATCAATGGGGAGAAAAATAGGTATGACGGATTACAATGGGGACAAAAGTCTGCATTACCTATCCTTCACTATCTGCAAAGACTAAACAGAGTATGGCGATTCTGTGCTTGTTTGCAAATAGAGAATCTCTCAGAAACAATCAATAAGTAATACTAGTATTTTCAAACAATCAATCAATCAATTTCGCAATTTGTCGTGTGTCACGACCTTACCCGGACCGGACCATGTGGACAGTTCTTCGCCTTCCTTTTTCCAGCGCCCGATCGTTCTCTTTCTCCATGTTTTTACTGCAGCATTCCTGTGGGATTCCAGTCAGGACAATAGGTCACTTGAGAGAGGTCCGTTCGGAATCGGTGAAGTTCATTCAATCGGCAGCCGGACGAGGGCCCTCTCAAGGCAGGTATACTCCAATCATTTAGATGTTCACCTCATCGTCTGGACCTCTCTTACCGGACCTTATGTCGCTGATGGGCCCAACATTGGGCGCCAATTGTAGAAAAGTTAACCCATATCGCACCCGATGCCCAGGCTGCTAGTGCAGGGCGACTCTTCGTTTCCATCTTGAATAATTACCAAATAAAGAGACGGGCACTGGAAGCAGGAAGACAAGGAAAAAGGTTTATTACTCATGAGGAGAGCCTGTCATTTGGGACACTCGCATAGTGTCTTCGGGAGGTGCTCTAACAAGTTTCTCTGAGGCTTCGTCTTTTATACACAGGTTTATGGCACACACACATCCTTCATTACAATCAAGACATTGTAAAGTACGAAGATATTCCAACACGTGGCTACAGTAGGGGCCCTTATCCTCCATACAATAGGAAGGGGCTGTCATGCAGCTGAGTGTTTCTGCTGATTCCTTTGGAATGTGTGCTCCTGAGCGAATCTCAGGGGGTGGGGTGGTCATGATCAATAGTGGCTCCTTTCAAGAGAGGCGAGTGCATACAGTAGTGGGCAATGAACTGTATCCTCAGGCTAAGGGATGACCAGCGGTCCATGTAGACAATTAGGTTCAGAGGAAGAGGTCATCAAAGGAGGGGTATTCATGGAAGGACAGGAGGTGTTTGGTCAGGCGCGGGGTGCGATTCTCAGAGACAGAGTCATGCGGGAGGGGAGGGCTCATGACTTGTGCATGTGAGAGCGGGGCAGTCAGGGTGCATGGGGGAAGCTTGCAGGGTCAGGGAAGGGGCGCTGGTGATCGACCGCAAACTGAGAGACCATGGTACCTAAAATGGCTGTCATGTACGTGTGTGCATGGGTCTATGCTAGCGGGATAACACAGTCAGTGTTTGAGCGATATCTGTTCTGCTTACACCGAGGGGTACTGTGAACACAAATGAACGCCGCTTATGTACATACACATTGCTATTTTCAACAGCTGGACGCTGTCCAGCTACCAGATGGAGTGGTGTTGATCCAATATGTCGATGATATCCTTTTGGCGGCCGACACCACTCCACTTGCAATCACGGCCACTATCCAACTCTTGCACTTTCTTGCCGAAAACGGCCACAAAATCTCCAAAAATAAACTGCAGTTCTGCCAGCCTCAAGTGACATACCTAGGCCATCTCCTGTCCAAAGAAGGGAGGAAACTTACGCCCGACCGAATCCAAACCATCCTAGACACCCCCATCCCAAAAACACAGAAGCAAGTCCGTTCATTGGTGGGCCTTACCTCTTTTTGCCGACAATGGTTACCAAATTTCAGTCTCATTATAAAACCCCTACTTTCCCTGTTGGCCAAAGATGTTCCTTTCCCACTCCCTTGGACCCCCGAATGCCAAGCGTCCTTTAAGGAGTTGCGGGATGCCCTTTGCTCGGCACCCGTCCTAGGAACACCAGATTACTCCAAGCCCTTCTCCCTCTTCACTCACGAAAGGGAGGGATGCGCATTGTCTGTTCTAACTCAGCCCATCGGCGCCAAACAACGCCCTTGTGCCTACTTCTCTGCCATTCTTGACCCAGTCGCCAGAGCTTTACCTGCCTGCCTTCGAGCAGTAGCCGCCGCTGCTGTCTCTATCCGTCAGAGTGAGGGAATTGTACTTTCGAACTCTCTCACGGTGTTAGTACCCCACGCAGTTGACACCCTTTTGAACCAGACCAAGACTCAACACCTGACTAGTGCACGACTGACGGGGTACGAATTGACTCTACTTGCACCCCACATCACTCTGAAGAGATGCACAACATTGAATCCTGCTACACTGTTGCCCTTGCCTGAAAATGACCCCGATGTGCCCCCTATACACGACTGTGTGACCCTCACGGACGAACAGACCAGGAGTAGAATTGACCTCCGAGACGTTGCTTTTACAGACCCTGATGGAGAACTATGGATAGATGGCTCTTGTATCAAACTCCCAGACGGCACCACTTCAGCTGCCTATGCGGTGACGACAGCCCGAACAGTAGTTGAAACAGCCCGCATCACGCAACGATCCGCACAGGCGGCAGAGCTAATTGCCCTCACACGAGCATGTATCATAGCAGCAGGAACCACGGCGAACATCTACACGGACAGCCAGTATGCCTTCGGGGTGGTTCATCATTTTGGGCTCCTGTGGAGGGAAAGGGGATTCCTGACGTCCCACGGCACGCCCATCCTTCACGGAGATCTAGTCTCCGCCCTGATTGAAGCAGTTCTCCTCCCCAAACGATTAGCAGTGATCAAATGCCAGGCACACAAGAAGGTAACGGACTTAGTTGGACAGGGAAACGCACTAGCCGACATCACTGCCCGAACCACAGCTGAGAATAGGACGACGACACGCATGTATGTGACCAGGTCACAAGCAGAAAAATGGACTGACGCTAGGGAAACGATTAGGGACATCCAGTCAGCCAGCACACCTCACGAACTGACTGAGTGGGCACGGGTGGGTCTAAGGGACGATGAAGGCTGCTGGCGGACAAAGGACACAAACAAATGGTTGCTGCCTGACTCATACTTGATCCCCATACTGACTATGGCACACTCCCCTGCACACATAGGTTCTGCCCCCATGATTGAACTCATTTCCAAAGTCTGGCACAACAACAAGATCCCCGACTCAGCCAAACGCCTGGTCCAGCAGTGCCTTATCTACCTACAACACAACCCCGGGAAAGGAACTATGGTACCCCGGGGAGGGTTTGGGATCCCCGACCACCCCTTTGAGGTCCTCCAGATGGATTACATCCAGCTGGAGAGATGCCAAGGCTTGAAGTACGTATTAGTCATTGTATGCGCCTTCAGCAAATGGGTGGAAGCCTATCCAACCCGTGACAACACTGCCATGACTACTGCCAAAGTACTACTGAAAGAGTTTTTCCCTCGCTACGGCCTTTGTCGAATTTTATGGAGCGACAATGGCCCCCACTTCATAGCTGAAGTTATCCAACTAATATTGAAGGGGTTGGGGGTAAAGCAGAGGTTCCATGCGGTCTTCCACCCCCAATCCGCTGGCCTAGTTGAACGACACAATGCTACACTGAAACTGAAACTGTCAAAGATAGTGGCCACCACAGGACTTAAGTGGCCAGATGCCCTCCCACTGGCATTACTATCGATGCGCTCCACTCCCACTAAGCACCACTTGACCCCCTACGAGGTTGTGTTTGGGTGACCAATGAACCTCAGGACTGCCCCCAAACCGACCTCCATTCACGACGTCCCCGACGTCCTACTGTCAGATTATTTATACAAATTACCTAAAACGTTGTCTGTCATTCATCAACAGGTGCAGCAGGCCATCCCCGATGCTTCCAGGGGTCCCGGTCACGATATCCAACCGGGAGATTATGTCCTAGTCTGGAATTTTCAACGGGCAAAGAGTCTGGAGCCCCGGTGGACGGGCCCCTGGCAAGTACTGATCACCACTCGGACGGCTCTTCGAGTAGAGGGGAAGAGGCACTGGCTGCACGCACACCACTGCAAGAAGGTCTCCTCGACCCTGGCCACGACAGAAAACGTGGACACCCAAGAAGAGCTCCTGAACAAAGACCGACCAACACTGAACTGCTATCCTGATACCGAGGCACTTGAACTTGCAAAACACTCTGATCCCACTGTGCCATCCCGGGAAGGGTATTTCCTGCGTCGAAAGGAGGGAGCTTCGGCTAAGTATGCCACGGACCAAGTTAAAATCTCAGAACGGTGGCCCAAAACAACTAAGGGTTACCCGGAGAGAAGCTAAACAAAGTCTGTGGTTCTGCCCACTACCGAGCACCTTGAAGATGATGGAAGCGCCAGATAAGAAGATGATGGAAGCGCCAGATAAGAAGATGATGGACGCAACCGGAAATACCCACTACAGGAACCCAAAGGCTGACAATTTGCACAAATCAAAGACAATCGCTTTCTTCATTATCTTCCTCCTTTGCCTCCTCCTCATGACTTCCTTCTGGATCTTGGAGGAAAGCACACCCGCGCATCAAATATTGCCGACCACTGCACAGCCAACCACCACGAAAGAGCACCACCTAATCTCCCTTTCGCCTCAGCTCCGAGAAAGGCGCAAGGAGTTCTGGAACAATTCCTTCGTGCAGCTATTGCACCAGCACAACCTTGCTGCAAATGCCACGAACTGCTGGATCTGCGGGTTGCTCCCGCATGCCACTGGACACTCCATCCCCTTCATCCCTTCTCCTTTCTCAGTTCACGGCTCCTGCCTCGCCTGGTTGATCCTCTTGCAGGAAAGCCACAAGGACAAAGCCGCTTCTGGTCAAACAGTGTCACACTTCTACTATGGGTTCTGGCTGAACAAAACAGGAAGGACGTCTGCCCCCTTTTGTCCTGTGACCTCAGGTTCCGCCTTCCATATGAACATCCCTGCCAAAGAGCGAGTTGAAATGCAAGTGCTCCACAATCCAGCTAGACCCACCTTCTCCTACCTGCGGAAGCGAACGGCTGCCACTCTGACTGTGGCCCTGTCTGTCATCAATGTCACAGGTCTCGTTTGCCTCGAAGGCCAGGGAACACAGCTGGTGGGTCACAGTTCCTGCCACATCACCAGAACATTGGTCTCAATTGATCCCCCCTCCTTTGTTGCTTCTCCGAATATGTACTTTGTTTGTGGCACCAAAGCTTACACTTGGCTCCCGAAAGGCTGGAGGGGTACGTGCTACATCGCCTTTATTCTTCCTCCCACGTATGTGGCCCCAGCCTACCATCACCGGCAAAAGCACGCCGGAGACATTGGACAAGCCGACTCCACCGGCGCACAGTTCCTGGATGCGGTGAAGGGACTTGTTCCTCTGTGGGGCCCAATGGCAAATAGCCGCGCTATCCGACACCTGACTCAGGCAGTGGAAACAACCATTAACATCACGGCTGGTATCCTCGCTAACAACACGGCTGAGCTTCAGGCAGTCCGCCTGGTGGCTCTTCAAAACCGTCTTGTTCTAGATGTGGTTCTGGCCGACCGTGGAGGAGCATGCCGCATTGTCGTGTTTTGGCAGCTCCTGAGTTAGCGTTTAGCACAGCTACACGGCCTTTTTAGTTAACTTGACCAAAACGAACGGGGGCCATTTTGAATCCTTCTGGCTTCCATGTTATATGAACACGCTGCCTCGTGGTCAGTGTGCCCTTTCGTCCTTTCTCGATACCCATGGTCATCTATTCTGCTCGGCAACAGGCTATTTTTAGTACTGGTCAAGCGCACATGCGCACTATGCATCAACTGGTCATTCTTTAGGAATGTTAGCACAAACTGACCAGTGCTACTGAACTCCTCCCACATGCTGGCTGTGTTCCAAAAATGACCTTATATGTACCTAAAATGTGTAACTTGTAAACGCCTACCTTTTTATTGCCATTAAACTGTATAAAAGAGGTTGCGCACCGATGTTCGGTGTGCTACTTCTTACATTGCCGAAGGGTGCTGTAGGAATATACCACCACCCCATGGGGTCCTAATAAACTTGTCTTTTGCATTTTCCAGTGTCCGTGCCAACTTCTATACTAAGGTGTTCGTGAGTTTAGCAGAGTATGTAGGCCTGATTTGAACCCAACACCACAATTGGCGACCACGAAGGGACTCATCGGCGACTCGGATGCCCGAAGGAGAGGTCGCGACGAAGGTTTGGAAACTCGCCATGGAAGCGATCGCTGCCATTGAGTGACCCGAGTCTTGGCATCCACGGTGTTTCTTTCCTTCCTTCTGATCTGACCTTCCAGGTGGCGCCGGTCCTCGACTGAGATTCTGATCTTGGATTGTCGTGATGTGCCGTTTTGGCTGATTCGATTACAGAACTTGGCAGTTGGACCTTGGACGTTTTGAAGATATTTGGTAAGCTTTTGACTGGTGAGGTAGTCTACTGACACTTACTATGGCTTTTGAATTTGAATTTGAATTTGTTTGAAGTTAGCTAACGTTGAATCTTTGAATTTGAATTTGAATATGTGGAGTGCACCTCACATAGGCAGGCATGTAGGGATATTTCTCTGATTTATTTGATTTGAACGGCACACCGTGTATGAAGCACATTAAGTGCCATTTTGTGTAGTATCGCGTTTTCGTGGTACTTTTGAACATGCCTGTTTTCAGCATGCTCCGAAGGATGTGCTGTTTTGAAAATGGTACCAATTATCGATTAAATAAATCACAGCCGGGTCCCCCAGAGGGGACTCCAAATCGTGAGATGTATGTAAAATTCGGTATTCCGCCAATAATGTACAGCACGTTATGGCATAAGTATACTAAAACCGATTGTGGATTACAGTGGCCACTACATGGGTCATTTGATCTTCGAAAGGTTCAATATGTAGAGCAGTGTTTGTTTCAGCGAAGGTCTAGGCAAGATATGTTTGATTGTGTGCGTATGTGGGAGAAAGAGGTGCGTGAACGAGTGAAGCGTGAGGAAGCCTTGGCGGAGAAGGTGCAGCGGAAGGCTGCACGTGACAAAGCTTTACAGCTACAGGAGAAGGAGTTACAGGAACAGAAAGAGAGGGAGACTCGAGAACACAATTTGCAGGTTAATGGTCAGTTTCCCATCTGGCGTCCTCTTTATCCGGTCCTTACTAATGAAACAGATGATTTTTCATTACTAGATCGCTGTCCGCCTCCGTACGTCGCACCTACGGCTCCGAGCAAGGACTCGGATGAGGACGATCAGAATGCACAGCGTATAAGGTTATCGTCGGATCGAACGGCGGAATTGCGTTCGTTTGCATGAAAGCTAAATGTTAATTCTGTAACTGTCTCTGACATTAGTAAGCAAATGGAAGAATGGTCCGATAGGGAGAGGTTGTATTTTTTAGATCATTTTGGTGATGAGGTTGTTGACCGATTTAGAAGGTATTCTACAGAATTAGAACCAAAGGATATATCCAAGGGTCGTGATAACTTTCATAAAGGTCTCTTTGTTCTTTCAGATGCGGATGAATATTTCAAACGCTTGGTTCAGCTACGGAATGAGGCGACACGGCTACGGGAGTTGGAAAAGTCATCGGGTCCGCCTGCGTCCGGATCGACGGAGATATCCAAAGAATGTTCTATCTTTGGAACAGATAAGATCGCTGCGATTAATGTTAGACCTATGCGAGAAGCTGCGCCTTTATATGTCCCTCATAAAGGGGATGGCACAGATGATGATAAAAGATCTAAAGACGCGAAAGGGTATTTTGTGTATAACTGGGTTTATACGCCTTGGAATAGAGCAGACGTTATGGCGCTTAAGAATGCTTTGCCTGATCCCCGTAAAAATCCAGCGGCTTTCTATGAAAGTGTTGAAAGTGCAATTTCATCGTGTATTATGACGTTAGTTGATATTGATCTGTTTTTTGGGTTAATATTGCCACCTGATATGTGGAGGGCGATTCGTAAGTTTGATGACCACACGACTCTCGGGGCCAGTTGGAAGGATCTAGTTCAAGCGGATTTAGATAGGGAACCAGCATGCAAGCCTTGTCAATTAATATTAGACCTTCCAGGGGCCATACTAAAAAAATTAAAGACTCTTGTTCCCGCTAAAAAGATTGATGTGACTATATTAGCCTCTTGTAAGCAGAAAACGGATGAATCGGTTTCTGATTTCTTCTCTCGCTTTGAGGAAGCGTTCCATGATTACAGTGGACAATCATTAACAGAAGATACAGGCAGGCATTTATTCGTTGACAAGTATGTGGCTAATCTCCTACCGGAGATTGCAAAACGATTAAAAGCGAGTGAAAGTTCGTGGACCACGGCAACCCCTGCTTCTTTATTGACTATGGCTCAATATTACGAGCGACAGGAATTGGAGGCAAAGGAAAGTAGTGATAAGAAAGCGAAGGATTTGAAGACAAAGGTAATGTTGGCTCAGGTTCAGACTACGAGGGGAAACAATGGAGGGGGACGAGGATCGTATAATAATGCTCCTCCTCCTCGTTCTGACATATCTGTGAATCAGTGTGCATACTGTAAGCAGTTTGGACATTGGATTGCAGACTGTCCGGTGTTTCGAGAACAGTGTAATTTGAGGGGACGAGGAAGTGGAAGGTCTAGGAGTAATTATGGAGGGCCAAGAGGATGGGGATCAAATGATCGAGGAGGTTATGGATCAAATGATCGTGGAGGATATGGAGCAAGGGGTCGTGGTCAGGCAGATTATAATACGTTTGATAATCGCAATCAATATCAGATAAATGAGGGTGGCTCTGCTGAGCCACGCGATGAGCGCTATGCATAGGATTGCATAGGATGGGGTGTGGAATCGGTTGAAGTACCAGTTGATCAAAGGGGTCCATATATAGAAGCACATGTTTTGCGTTCCACTGATCAATTTCTGGTTGATACAGGAGCTACTCGTAGCGCTTTGTCCAAACACTTGGTTCCAAGGGCTCCCCTGTCTGGCGAGGTAATTACAGCTATAGGGTTCGATGGAACACCTACTTCTAGCCCACTGTCTCAACCCGTTGCATTTCATGTTGATAAATTTGCTGCCCCTTGTCCCTTTTTGCTGTCTCCAAATACACCAGATAATATTATGGGACTCGATATGTTAAAACATTTTCGAGCTACTATCCGCTGTGCCCCGGAAGGAGTGCGAGTTGTGTTGAACGAAAATTATCCAGAAGTTGAGCGAGTGTGTCTTCTCCATGAATCTGAAGTATTAGCCTCCCTACCGAAAACATTGTGGGCCACTTCTGATACTGACGTAGGACAGATGAGTATTCCCCCAGTACGTATTACTGTAAAGGAGGGAGTATCTCTGCCACGTGTCCCACAATATAAAATTTCGAGAGAAGGTGAAATTGCTTTGATACACATTGTGAATGATTTGATTTTGGCAGGAGTAGTTGAGGAAGTCCCCTACAATGTTTGCAACAGCCCAATTCTACCGATCCTTAAAAGAGATACAGATGCTAAGGTTTACCGTTTTATTATTGATTTGAGGGAAATCAACAAGATAGTAGTGCCTCAGTACCCGGTGGTGTCTGACATCACCACGTTGCTTACGTTGGTTCCACCGACGGCAACTACTTTTACGGTTGTCGATTTGAAAAACGCATTTTTCTCGATTCCTGTACATCCTGATAGTAGATATCTCTTTGGATTTACATTAAATAATAAATAGTATAGATTCTGTTGAGTTCCTCAAGGCTATACAGAAAGTCCTAGCATCTATAGTCAGGCTTTAAAAAGGCAACTTGATTTCTTTGAATTGCAAGATGGTGTGGCTCTTATTCAGTATGTGGATGACATCTTACTTGCAGCAGACACGCCGGAACAATGTGAGAAAAGTACCTTTTCCTTGCTTTCCTTCTCAGCCAAAAATAATCATAAGGTTTCGAAGAGAAAGTTACAGTATTGTAGACCCAAGGTGACCTACCTCGGTCATCTTTTGTCTAAGGAGGGCCGTGCATTAACACCGGTTCGAATTCAAGCAGTTTTAGACACACCAGTCCCCTGCACTCAGAAAGATGTTCGTGCCTTCATAGGTCTGACGTCTTTTTGTAGGCAATGGATATTGGGTTTTTCACACATTGTTAAGCCTTTGTTGGCATTGTTGTCTAAAGATACACTGATTCCCATTGAATGGACGGATGAATGTCAGAATGCTTTTGAACAATTGAGACAAGCTCTTTGTTCTGCACCAGTGTTAGGTACACCTGATTATACGAAGATCTTTACATTGTATGTACACGAGAAGGATGGGTGCGCATTGTCAGTCTTAGTGCAAGCACACGGAGACAAACAGAGACCTTGTGCATACTTCTCGGCGGTACTCGACCCTGTGGCTCGAGGATAGCCTGGATGTTTTCGAGCAGTCGCAGCAACAGCAGTAGCGATACGACAAAGTGAGGGAATAGTTCTGTCACACAAATTGTTGGTGTTAGTTCCCCATGCGGTAGATGCGTTGTTGAATCAAACGAAAACACAGCATCTAACCAGTGCCCGCCTAACAGGATATGAGCTAACGTTGTTGGCGCCGCACATCACACCAAAACGATGTGCGACACTGAACTCTGCGACTTTACTGCCGGATCCTGTTGCTGAGACTCAGAAGGAAGAACAACATGATTGTGTTTTTCTGACTGAGGAACAAACAAAGGGTCGTATCGACTTACAGGATACGCCATTTGAAGATGTAGATGGGGAACTGTGGGTTGAGGGATCGTGTGTGAGGTTACCAGATGGTACGACTTCCGCAGCTTATGCGATCACGACACTTAAGACAGTGGTAGAAGCAGCACGAATACCCCAGAAATCGGCCCAAGCAGCTGAATTGATAGCCTTAACGAAAGCATGTGAGTTAAGTGCTGGGCTATGTGTGAACATTTACACGGATAGTCGTTACGCTTTTGGAGTAGTGCATGATTTTGGCCTACTCTGGAAGGAACGAGGATTCTTGACTTCACATGGAGTACACATTATGCATGGAGAATTGGTACGCGATCTTCTGAATGCATTATTGTGTCCAAAGAAAGTAGCAATAGTCAAATGCAGTGCACACAAAAAGGTGACGGATAAAATAGGACAAGGCAATGCTTTCGCAGATCGCATTGCGAGAGAGACCGCTATGCTACACAATAATTCCCCCATGTACGTGGTGAAATCACAAGCCGAGCGGTGGCATGATGCTAGAGAAGAAATATTAGATATACAGAGATCAGCATCTGAAGCAGAACTTACGAAATGGGCCACTGAAGGAATGTTGGATGATGAGGGTTGCTGGAGAAGTAAAGATATGGAAAGATGGAAATTACCTATGGCCTATTTACAAACAATGGTGCAAATGACACATGGGCTGGCACATATTGGAGCTCTCGCAATTACTAAATTGCTTACACGGGTTTGGGAAAATCCTGAAATTGCTAGTATGGCTAAGAGAGTAGTGCAGACCTGTCTGATATGTTTACAGCACAATCCTGGACAATGGACTCATACTCCTAAAGGAGGGTTCGTTCCACCTACTGCACCATTCGAAGTACTGCAAATGGATTACATCCAGCTGGAGCGCTGTAATAACCTCAAGTATGTCCTAGTGGAGGGAGGAGCCAAGCTCGCGAGCGTGATGGTCGCCTTTTAGCTCGGCTCCTGCAGCCCTCCGGCCTGCTTGCCTATCCTGTCTCTTATCCTGTCCGGGGACGACTCCTCTTCGGGGAATTGTAAACAGAATGACTTGTTTGTACTCACCAACTTGCCCCGGGGTCTCGGGGTGCAGCGGCTCCAGAGTTGTGCCCTCCGCGAGATCGGGGCCGCCGTGGAGCCTGGACGGGAACCTGGACGGTGTGATCCGACGGCTCTCGGCCCCGGCCGAGAGCGTGAACCAATGATGGGAGCCGTTGTGCGTAAATCCCGGCGATCCTGGTCCGGGCCTGCCCTGGTGGCCGCGCGGCCGATGTGGGTGAGAAGCCCCGGGAATTGACTCGGTGTTGGGGTCTTCCCCCCGCCGCTGCTTTGTCCGGCGGCCCTGGTCCTCGGCGCCCAGACTCTGCTTGCTGGGGGCGCCGGTGCTGGTGTTGGCGGAGACCCGTCTTGGACGGACATCCTTTTTGCAAGTGGGGCCGCCGTTGCCGGGACCCCCGGAGCTTGTAAAGTCCTACATTTTTGAACTGTTCTTTCCGGGGGACTGGGCTGATCTCACGAAATGGCGGCCGACCCTCTGGAACGGGACTCCCCCTGTGGTGGCGGGCGCGTGTGGCCGAATTGTGCAGGGATCGGATCTGGTGAGCGTGAGCTTACGGTCAGAGATATCCTGGAAGCCCTGAGATCCCTGCACGCATCCCTGGACCCTGATGTCTCGGTGGGCCCGCCACGAAATGCCGCCATTTTGGGCAGCCGTTTCTTCTCATCGCCCTCTTGTTTCAATGACTCCATTGCCTCGCCCCCCTCGCTTGCTGTGAGTGTTCCCACCACTGATCGACGATCGTGTTGTGTGCCGGTGACTTTGGAACTCTCGATTTTTCGGGGTTCTGACCCCGGGGACTTGGACATTGTGCCGCGGCCCTGTCCGACATGGATGCCTGGAACTATTTGTGGACTACCTCCTGTGCCTGCTCCGATGACTTTGCCTTTGTCTATCACAGAGACCCCCTTGCCCGCCCCGGCGGCGAAACTGAACTCCTGTTTTCCTATAACCGTGCTGCGATTGCTGATACATCTCAACTCTCCTTTTGGACTTCTACTCCCTTGCGGACCGATCTACCCCCATGTCGCTATGCTAGTCACCATCTTTCTCGATTATGTATTGGTTTTGTATTTAGTATTTTGTTTCACATTGCCGTATGGTGGGTGGGATTTGTGGCTCGAAAGGGTTGGGGGTGATATGCACGTCTCCTGGTTGATTCCTGGTATACGACTTAGCGGCGCATTTGTTTCTACCAGTGGGGATGTGGGAGGTCCCCT
The DNA here is from genome assembly GCF_964263255.1 of Lissotriton vulgaris. NCBI lineage: Eukaryota > Metazoa > Chordata > Amphibia > Caudata > Salamandridae > Lissotriton > Lissotriton vulgaris. Next base: position 835,101 of record NW_028254400.1, on the reverse strand, counting down.
TCTCTCTACGTTTTGTGGCACTGGATGGGGTGTCGTTCTGGTCTGCTTCTGGCTGTGATTGTTTGGTTGGGCGGAGGGCAGCAGCCGACCTTTTTGATTACTGTTATTATGCTCCTCCCTCATGTTTTCTTGTTTTCTTTTTTCTGCGTCTGTTCCTTCTTTGTCTCGTTTTTCTTCCTTCCTTCTTGCTATATTTCGGGTTCTGGTTTAGGGCGACAGGCACGCTGTTGGAAGGGTAGGCCATAGCCTTCTGCAGGGGTGCAGGGTGGGATGGGTGGGCTGGGTTCTATTTGTTGTTTGTTTTCTGGTTCTATGGCCCTTTTGTATCCCTTTTTCGTGAGGCCGCATCTGTCCCGGCCTCCTGTGGTGTGTTTGGGGTGGGGTGTGTGGCGTCGTTCATCCTCCTTCGGTGAGTGAGCTGCTTTTCTTCTCGACTGCCGTACCCTCACTTTGTGCTGATACTCCTGTTGTCTCCTGTTTTCCCGCCACGGGAGGCCTGTGTCGACGTGTCTTCTTCCTTTCGTTTTTATATCTCCTTTCCCTTTTTCATTGTTTCATCTTGTCCTCCCTTCCCCTGCCTTCCCCCCCTCTTCCCCCTCTTTTCCTCGTCCCCTCCCCTCTCCCTTCCCTTTTCCTAGAGGTCACTATGACGGGCTGGTTTTGATGTACTGTTTTTCCGATCCCTCTGTTCTGGCTTGGTGGTGTTTTGGGTGGTGGGCATGTGACGATGATAATGCTCAGGGGCCGGATATGTCTCAAATATCCTGACTTTCTTGTGTGCATGGTGTTGTCTCCCCTATAATGCGGCCCCTTACCCCCTTATTGACGCTGAGGTTGGTTATGGGTTATCGGATGTCTATATATTGAAAGTATGCCTGTCATACGCCTTTTCCCCATATTATAAAAGTAACCCTTTTTTGCTCCCGTGTCTTGGCCCTTTGGTTCCCACGTCTCTTCTCCCCTTTTACGATTATATTGCCTCTGCTTTGTGCTGATTGATTCTGTATTATGTGCATTGGGACCTCTGCTTGCTTTGCACACTGCGTCGGGCCGGTTAGGTTGTAGGCCTCGACTTGTCTTTCCTTTTGATGTCAATAAAGGTTTAAAAAAAAAAAAAAGTATGTCCTAGTGGTGGTGTGCGCCTTCAGTAAATGGATCGAGGCTTACCCTACGAAAGACAATACAGCATTGACAACAGCTAAGGTGTTGCTCAAAGAGTACTTCCCGCGCTATGGTGTTTGTAAATTTATGTGGAATGATAATGGTCCTCATTTTATTGGGAAAGTAGTGGAGTACGTCCTGAAAGGATTGGTAATCAAGCAACTATTCCACGCTGTCTTTCATCCGCAATCAGCAGGTTTGGTAGAAAGATACAATGCAACTCTGAAGCTGAAGCTAGCAAAGATTGTGGCATCCACATCTTTGAAATGGCCGGACGCTTTGCCTTTGGCATTGCTGTCTATTCGATCAGTGCCACATTCTCGATCTGGCCTCACACCCTATGAAGTGGTGTTTGGAAGGCCGATGAATATTTGGGGAGTTCCTAAACCTCGTTTGACACATGATGTGCCTTGTATAATGATGAGCGACTATCTGGCACGATTAACAAATGATTTACTTTCTATTCATCAACAGGTTCGAGAAGCGCTCCCTGATAACTCCACTGGTGAGGCTCACGATCTTCATCCTGGGGACCACGTGATGGTCCGCGTGTTCGAGCGATCCAGCAGTTTGGAACCGAGATGGCATGGCCCTGAGCAGGTGCTGCTGGCGACTCGGACCGCAGTAAGAGTCACCAACAAGAAACGGTGGATTCATTCCAGCCATTGTCGTCGTGTTTCTCCGGATCTGGTGAGCCCTGTGGTGCTATCCGACTACAGAAAGATTTTGGATGCAGAAAAGAGCCCAGCTGTTACGTCCGATGAATTGAAGGGAGCCTTCCCGAACCATACTGTTTCTGATGGAGTGAAGTACAATCTACGTCCCAGGAAATAATTTCTTTTTGCATTTTTGAACTGGTTGGTGACCGCGCTGAGGTTTGTGAAACGGAAGCCGGGAATATCAAGGGGGGGGGATCAGTTCTGTCCAGTGTAGCGACACCCGTCTTGAATCTCGGAGAACAAACCAACGGCAGCCTCAGTCCAGAAGCATCGTTTTTATTTTTTCGTTTAGTGTTGCTCTTGAAGATTATTGTTTTGTGAACTATGGCATCTCCTTCGACACGAAAAGGGAGAATTCTTGGTACTGTTTTGTTTGTCTTGACCATAATGGTGATCGCAGTAGTAGCTTGGACTATAGAACAATTGTTTCCTGTACGAGAACACCTACTGCCCACCACTCCAAGCCCATCTGAACATTTTCATTTTACTTTGCCTTATCATGAAGAGAGACATAGACAGACTTATTTGAATAACAGTTTTATTCAGATTTTGCATCATACTCACAACATGACCAACACATCAAATTGTTGGGTATGTGGAATGTTGCCCGGACATCAGAAGAGGGGAGGAACTCCACTCATTCCTCTCCCGTTTTCTCATAATGGTTCTTGCAATGCTTGGTACACTCTTCTTTTCACTTTACGATGGCCAACGAAAGGTGGACTACTCTTTCGATTGAACAAAATATGTTTCAATGACAAAGATGGTTATCCACAAGCTGAAGGAACTAAATTTGAATGGGAAGAATATCGTCCGGACAATGTTTCTGCACCTCGTGTCTATACGAATCAAAGACTTATAAATGTAACGAGCTTACATGTGATAACGGTTATTGATACAAAAGCAGATCTTTGTATTAGAAATAAAGGTACAATCCCTGTAGGCCGCAGCGAATGTAATATTACACTTACCTTTGATACGCCAAATGGAATTGCATTTGTAGCTTCACGTAATACATATTTCATTTGTGGAAATAAGGGATACCATCGTCTGCCATTGGGATGGTTAGGAACATGTTACATAGCTTTTGTATTGCCACCTGTATTTATTGCTCCTCCTATGTATCACAATGATTACGTTCTGTATCATGATTTCGTTCTAAACAGAGTTAAAAGAACATTAGATCTTGATGGAATAGACCAAACTGATACCACTTTACAGCAATATGTAGATTTCAATTTGGGTTTATTTTCATTTGTAGGAGCTGCACTGAATAGCAGAAAGATAAGGCGGCTTACACGTGTGGTGGAAGCCGTCGCTAATGAAACTGCCTCTGCTTTAGGGAATATTACTGAAGAATTGCAAATTACCAGAATTGTGACGCTCCAGAACCGGATGGTTCTAGACGTGATACTAGCTGATCGGGGCGGAGCATGCCGCATTATCGGAAGTAGTTGCTGTGTGTATGTGCCAGATAATTCACCTTCCGTGTATGATTCAATTACGAAACTGCATAAGATAGCTGCTGAGATCCACCCAGAAAATGGAACATGGACCTTTTCTGGTTGGTTCTAGACCCTACTCAGTACTTGGGGTTGGAAATTATTAACCATTCTATGTATTTTCATTGGAGTATTGTTTTCCCTTTGTTTATGTATTCAATGTGGCCCAACATTATGTTCTGTATGTATTACAGCCTGTATCCCATCCAAACGTGCTATTATTAAGCAAGAGAGACTGGTCAACGATGAAGTGCTGAAAATAATGGCCGTCAATATTGATGATGAGAATCCTGATTACGTTCGTTATGAGGTAGCTTTTGCTAAACGCTAAAAGGGCCGTCTGTCGTGTTTTGGCAGCTCCTGAGTTAGCGTTTAGCACAGCTACACGGCCTTTTTAGTTAACTTGACCAAAACGAACGGGGGCCATTTTGAATCCTTCTGGCTTCCATGTTATATGAACACGCTGCCTCGTGGTCAGTGTGCCCTTTCATCCTTTCTCGATACCCATGGTCATCTATTCTGCTCGGCAACAGGCTATTTTTAGTACTGGTCAAGCGCACATGCGCACTATGCATCAACTGGTCATTTTTTAGGAATGTTAGCACAAACTGACCAGTGCTACTGAACTCCTCCCACATGCTGGCTGTGTTCCAAAAATGACCTTATATGTACCTAAAATGTGTAACTTGTAAACGCCAACCTTTTTATTGCCATTAAACTGTATAAAAGAGGTCGCGCACCGATGTTCGGTGTGCTACTTCTTACATTGCCGAAGGGTGCTGTAGGAATATACCACCACCCCATGGGGTCCTAATAAACTTGTCTTTTGCATTTTCCAGTGTCCGTGCCAACTTCTATACTAAGGTGTTCGTGAGTTTAGCAGAGTATGTAGGCCTGATTTGAACCCAACACCACAGCATCATCGGCTCCAGCTGTTGCACCTACGTGCCAGACAACTCGCCTTCAGTCTACAAAGCAATCGAACACCTCCACAGACTGTCCTCAGAGGTTCACCAGGAACAGGAAGGATGGTCGCTTGGAAGCTGGCTTTGGGACACTTTGAAGGACTGGGGATGGAGGTTGTTTACATTTATATTGATACCAATCATGATACTGTGTGGGTGTTGCTTAGGTATTCAATGTTTGCCACCTTTGTGTTCACTCATTTCCAACTGTACGTGCCCTAAGACTTTGGACTTTAAAACTGAGCACATGAGTCCCCTCTACGAGATAGAAGTACGTGGTCTTATGGGGATCGATCCGAATTGACAAGCTGGCGAGACATGTTAAAAGGGAGGACTGTGGAATTTTAGTTCGTGAACTGAACATCATCGGCGCCATCTTGCCCCTTCCTCAGACTCACGTATGAACATACACGACAGCCATTTTAGGTACCATGGTCTCCCCGTTCACGATCGCTCATCAGCGCACTTCCTTGACCCTGCAAGCATCCCCCATGCACCCTGGCTGCCCCCGCTCTCACATGCGCAAGTCATGAAGTCTCCCCTTCCACATGACTCTGTCTCTGAGAATCACACCCCGCGCCTGACCAACACCTCCTTTCCTTCCATGAATACCCCTCTTTTGATAAACCCTTCCTCTACGCTCGATTGTCCACACCAATCCTTCCTTTCATGAATATCTCTCCTTTGATGACCCCTTCCTCTGAGCCTAATTGTCTACACGGACCGCTGGTCATCCCTTAGCCTGAGGATACAGTTTATTGCCCACTACTGTATGCACTCGCCCCTCTTCAAAGGAGCTACTATTGATCACAACCTCCCCACCCCCTGAGATTCGATCAGGCGCACACATTCCAAAGGAATCGGCAGAACACTCAGCTGCGTGATAGCCCCCTCCTATTGTATGAGGGGTAAGGGCCTCTACTGTAGCCATGTGTTGAAATGGGCCGGAACTGGGGGGGGGGTACCGGGGATGTCATCTTCATACTTCACAATGTCTTTATTGTAATAAAGAGTGTTCACATGTCTTAAACCAGTGTATAAAAGACCAGGCCTCAGAGAGGCTAAAGAGAGCACCTCGAGACGATGCCTTGTTGTCCGATCTGACGTGTTCTGCTCCGTTCGAATAAAACTTGTTTCCTGTCTTCCTGTCTCCAGCGCCTGCCTCTTTATTTGATAACTCGTAATGGTATCAGAGGCGTTTAACGCCGGGCAAAATTAACTTAAAAGCATCGACTGAATCGCCTGACCATTTTTGTATTTGATTTTTATCAATGGGGAATTAGGCCCTGTTTCTGAGGTGCATTTTTGCCATTGGCTTACATAGGCGGCCTGCAAGGCAGCTGTATTGCGTGTTTTGGGAAGCTGTAGGGGGTGTTCTAGATTTTTGGAGTGGGTTTAGGGGCCTTGGAGCACTGCTGGGAATGTCTAATTTTGTCTCAAAATAGCAGTTTGGTCGTAGGTTGAGAGGAAAGGGGAATTAGGCCCTGTTTCTGAGGTGTTTTTTTGCCATTGGATACATTGGCGGCCTGCAAGGTAGCTGTATTGCGTGTTTTTGGGAAGCTATTGTGGAGAAGTGTGGCTCAGGGGTTAGAGGCGGCAGACCCGGAAGCTGAGATCGGTCCTGGACCAGGGTTCAATTCCCCGCCTCGGCGGGTCTTGGGCTAAAAATTCCACGGACTCGATAATTCTCGCCCCGGTGCCTCCTCGACTCACGGGTTCACACTCTGCGACTCTGGGCAACAGCTTGCTTAATCTCCACAACGGCCCCTCGCGGTGGGATGCCTGACTTTAACCTTGTGGATACCCTGCTATCTCACAGGGGAATATCAGGAAGAGTTCCCTAATGCAAGCGCCGGGAAACCCACTGCGGGTAGCTGTGCGCTATATAAGCTCAACTACATTTACATTTACATTTACATATTTGGGGGTGTTCTAGATTTTTGGGAGTGGGTTTAGGGGTGTGGGAGCACTGCTAGGAAGGTCTCATTTTGTGTCAAAATAGCAGTTTGGGCGTAGGTTGAGGGAAATGGGGAATTAGGCCCTGTTTCTGAGGTGCATTTTTGCCATTGGCTTACTTTGGTGGCCTGCAAGGTAGCTGTATTGCGTGTTTTTGGGTGGCTATTTGGGGGTGATCTAGATTTTTGGGAGTGGGTTTAGGGGTCTGGGAGCACTGCTGGGAAGTTCTAATTTTGTGTCAAAATAGCAGTTTGGGCGTAGGTTGAGGGGAAAGGGGAATTAGGCCCTGTTTCTGAGGTGCATTTTTGCCATTGGCTTACATTGGCAGCCTGCAAGGTAAATGTATTGTGTGTTTTTGGGAAGCTATTTGGGGGTGTTCTAGATCTTTGGGAGTGGGTTTAGGGGTCTGGGAGCACTGCTGGGAAGGTCTAATTGTATGTCAAAATAGCAGTTTGGGCGTAGGTTGAGGGGAAAGGGGAATTAGGCCCTGTTTCTGAGGTGCATTTTTGCCATTGGCTTACATAGGCGGCCCGCAAGGCAGCTGTATTGTGTGTTTTGGGAAGCTGTTTGGGGGTGTTCTAGATTTTTGGAGTGGGTTTAGGGGTCTGGGAGTACTGCTGGGAACGTCTAATCTTGTCTCAAAATAGCAGTTTGATTGAAGGTTGAGGGGAAAAGGGAATTAGTCCCTGTTTCTTAGGTGCATTTTGACCATTGGCTTACATTGGCGGCCTGCAAAGTTGCTGTATTGCGTGTTTTTGGGAAGCTATTTAGGGGTGTTCTATATTTCTGGGAGTGGGTTTAGGGGCCTGGGACACTGCTGGGAAGGTCTAATTTTGTGTCAAAATAGCACTTTGGGCGTAAGTTGAGGGGAAAGGGGAATTAGGCCCTGTTTCTGAGGTGCATTTTTGCCATTGGCTTACATTGGCGGCCTGCAAGGTACCTGTATTGCGTGTTTTTGAAAAGAAATTTGGGGGTGTTCTAGATTGTTGGGAGTGGGTTTAGGGGCCTTGGAGCACTGCTGGGAATGTCTAATTTTGTCTCAAAATATCAGTTTGGGCGTAGGTTGACGGGAAAGGTGAATTAGGCCCTGTTTCTGAGGTGCATTTTTGCCATTGGCTTACATTGGCGGCCTGCAAGGTAGCTGCATTGCATGTTTTTGGGAAGCTATTTGTGGGTGTTCTAGATTTCTGGGAGAGGGTTTAGGGGTCTGGGAGCACTGCTGGGAAGGTCTAATTTTGTGTCAAAATAGCAGTTTGGGCGTAGGTTGAGGGGAAAGGGGAATTAGGCCTTGTTTCTGAGGTGCATTTTTGCCATTGGCTTACATTGGCGGCTTGCAAGGTAGCAGTATTGCGTGTTTTTGGTGGGCAATTTGGGGGTGTTCTAGATTGTTGGGAGTGGGTTTAGGGGCCTGGGAGCACTGCTGGGAAGGTCTAATTTTGTCTCAAAATAGCAGTTCGGGCGTAGGTTGAGGGGAAAGGGGAATTAGGCCCTGTTTCTGAGGTGCATTTTTGCCTTTGGCTTGTATTGGCGGCCTGCAAGGTAGCTGTATTGCGTGTTTTTGGAAGCTATTTGGGGTTGTTCTAGATTTTTGGGAGTGGGTTTAGGGGTCTGGAAGAACTGCTGGGAAGGTCTAATGTTGTGCCTAAATATCAGTTTGGTCATAGGTTGAGGGGGAAAGGGGAATTAGTCCCTGTTTCTGAGGTGCATTTTTGCCATTGGCTTACATTGGCGGCCTGCAAGACAGCTGTATTGCGTGTTTTGGGAAGCTGTTTGGGGGTGTTCTAGATTTTTGGGAGTGGGTTTAGGGGTCTGGGAGCTATGCTGGGAAGGTCTAATTTTGTCTCAAAATAGCAGTTTGGTTGTAGGTTGAGGGAAAAAGGGAATTAGTCCCTGTTTCTGAGGTGCATTTTGGCCATTGGCTTACATTGGCGGCCTGCAAAGTAGCTGTATTGTGTGTTTTTGGGAACCTATTTGGGGGTGTTCTAGATTTTTGGGAGTGGGTTTAGGGGTGTGAGAGCACTGCTGGGAATGTCTCATTTTGTGTCAAAATAGCAGTTTGGACGTAGAATGAGGGGAAAGGGGAATTAGGCCCTGTTTCTGAGGTGCATTTTTGCCATTGGCTTACTTTGGTGGCCTGCAAGGTAAATGTATTGTGTGTTTTTGGGAAGCTATTTGGGGGTGTTCTAGATTTTTGGGAGTGGGTTTAGGGGTCTGGGAGCACTGCTGGGAAGGTCTAATTTTGTGTCAAAATAGCAGTTTGGGCGTAGGTTGAGGGGAAAGGTGAATTAGGCCTTGTTTCTGAGGTGCATTGTTGCCATTGGCTTACATTGGCGGCCTGCAAGGTAGCAGTATTGCGTGTTTTTGGGTGGCTATTCGGGGGTGATCTAGATTTTTGGGAGTGGGTTTAGGGGTCTGGGAGCATTGCTGGGAAGGTCTAATTTTGTGTCAAAATAGCAGTTTGGGCGTAGGTTGAGGGGAAAGGGGAATTAGTCCCTGTTTCTGAGGAGCATTTTTGCCATTGGCTCATATTGGCGGCCTGCAAGACAGCTGTATTGCGTGTTTTGGGAAGCTGTCTGGGGGTTTTCTAGATTTTTGGGAGTGGGTTTAGGGGTGTGAGAGCACTGCTGGGAAGGTCTCATTTTGTGTCAAAATAGCAGTTTGGCCGTAGATTGAGGGGAAAGGGGAATTAGGCCCTGTTTCTGAGGTGCATTTTTGCCATTGGCTTACATTGGCAGCCTGCAAGGTAAATGTATTGTGTGTTTTTGGGAAGCTATTTGGGGGTGTTCTAGATTTTTGGGAGTGGGTTTAGGGGTCTGGGAGCACTGCTGGGAAGGTCTAATTTTGTGTCAAAATAGCAGTTTGGGCATAGGTTGAGGGGAAAGGTGAATTAGGCCTTGTTTCTGAGGTGCATTGTTGCCATTGGCTTACATTGGCGGCCTGCAAGGTAGCAGTATTGCGTGTTTTTGGTGAGCAATTTGGGGGTGTTCTAGATTGTTGGGAGTGGGTTTAGGGGTCTGGGAGCACTGCTGGGAAGGTCTAATTTTGTGTCAAAATAGCAGTTTGGTCGTAGGTTGAGAGGAAAGGGGAATTAGGCCCTGTTTCTGAGGTGTTTTTTTGCCATTGGATACATTGGCGGCCTGCAAGGTAGCTGTATTGCGTGTTTTTGGGAAGCTATTTGGGGGTGTTCTAGATTTTTGGGAGTGGGTTTAGGGGTGTGAGAGCACTGCTGGGAAGGTCTCATTTTGTGTCAAAATAGCAGTTTGGCCGTAGATTGAGGGGAAAGGGGAATTAGGCCCTGTTTCTGAGGTGCATTTTTGCCATTGGCTTACTTTGGTGGCCCGCAAGGTAAATGTATTGTGTGTTTTTGGGAAGCTATTTGGGGGTGTTCTAGATTTTTGGGAGTGGGTTTAGGGGTCTGGGAGCACTGCTGAGAAGGTCTAATTTTGTGTCAAAATAGCAGTTTGGGCGTAGGTTGAGGGGAAAGGGGAATTAGGCTTTGTTTCTGAGGTGCATTGTTGCCATTGGCTTACATTGGCGGCCTGCAAGGTAGCAGTATTGCGTGTTTTTGGTGAGCAATTTGGGGGTGTTCTAGATTGTTGGGAGTGGGTTTAGGGGTCTGGGAGCACTGCTGGGAAGGTCTAATGTTGTGTCAAAATAGCAGTTTGGGCGTAGGTTGAGGGGAAAGGTGAATTAGGCCTTGTTTCTGAGGTGCATTGTTGCCATTGGCTTACATTGGCGGCCTGCAAGGTAGCAGTATTGCGCGTTTTTGGTGGGCAATTTGGGGGTGTTCTAGATTGTTGGGAGTGGGTTTAGGGGCCTGGGAGCACTGCTTGGAAGGTCTAATTTTGTGTCAAAATAGCAGTTTGGGCGTCGGTTGAGGGGAAAGGGGAATTAGGCCTTGTTTCTGAGGTGCATTGTTGCCATTGGCTTACATTGGCGGCCTGCAAGGTAGCAGTATTGCGTGTTTTTGGTGAACAATTTGGGGGTGTTCTAGATTGTTGGGAGTGGGTTTAGGGGTCTGGGAGCACTGCTGGGAAGGTCTAATTTTGTGTCAAAATAGCAGTTTGGTCGTAGGTTGAGAGGAAAGGGGAATTAGGCCCTGTTTCTGAGGTGTTTTTTTGCCATTGGATACATTGGCGGCCTGCAAGGTAGCTGTATTGCGTGTTTTTGGGAAGCTATTTGGGGGTGTTCTAGATTTTTGGGAGTGGGTTTAGGGGTGTGGGAGCACTGCTGGGAAGGTCTCATTTTCTGTCAAAATAGCAGTTTGGGCGTAGGTTGAGGGAAAACGGGAATTAGGCCCTGTTTCGGAGGTGCATTTTTGCCATTGGCTTACTTTTTTGGCCTGCAAGGTAGCTGTATTGCGTGTTTTTGGGTGGCTATTTGGGAGTGATCTAGATTTTTGGGAGTGGGTTTAGGGGTCTGGGAGCACTGCTGGGAAGGTCTAATTTTGTGTCAAAATAGCAGTTTGGGCGTAGGTTGCCGGGAAAGGGGAATTATACCCTGTTTCTGAGGTGCATTTTTGCCATTGGCTTACATTGGCAGCCTGCAAGGTAAATGTATTGTGTGTATTTGGGAAGCTATTTGGGGGTGTTCTAGATCTTTGGGAGTGGGTTTAGGGGTCTGGGAGCACTGCTGGGAAGGTCTAATTTTGTGTCAAAATAGCAGTTCGGGCGTAGGTTGAGGGGAAAGGGGAATTAGGCCCTGTTTCTGAGGTGCATTTCTGCCTTTGGCTTACATAGGCGGCCTGTAAGGCAGCTGTATTACGTGTTTTGGGAAGATGTTTGGGGGTGTTCTAGATTTTTGGAGTGGGTTTAGGGGTCTGGGAGTACTGCTGGGAACATCTAATCTTGTCTCAAAATAGCAGTTTGATTGAAGGTTGAGGGGAAAAGGGAATTAGTCCCTGTTTCTGAGGTTCATTTTGACCATTGGCTTACATTGGCGGCCTGCAAAGTAGCTGTATTGCGTGTTTTTGGGAAGCTGTTTAGGGGTGTTCTATATTTCTGGGAGTGGGTTTAGGGGCCTGGGGCACTGCTGGGAATGTCTAATTTTGTCTCAAAATATCAGTTTGGCCGTAGGTTGAGGGGAAAGGTGAATTAGGCCCTGTTTCTGAGGTGCATTTTTGCCATTGTCTTACATTGGCGGCCTGCACGGTAGCTGCATTGCATGTTGTTGGGAAGCTATTTGTGGGTGTTCGAGATTTCTGGGAGAGGGTTTAGGGGTCTGGGAGCACTGCTGGGAAGGTCTAATTTTGTGTCAAAATAGCAGTTTGGGCATAGGTTGAGGGGAAAGGGGACTTAAGCCCTGTTTCTGAGGTGCATTTTTGCCATTGGCTTACATTGGCGGCTTGCAAGGTAGCAGTATTGCGTGTTTTTGGTGGGCAATTTGGGGGTGTTCTAGATTGTTGGGAGTGGGTTTAGGGGCCTGGGAGCACTGCTGGGAAGGTCTAATTTTGTCTCAAAATAGCAGTTCGGGCGTAGGTTGAGGGGAAAAGGGAATGAGTCCCTGTTTCTGAGGTGCATTTTGGCCATTGGCTTACATTGGCGGCCTGCAAAGTAGCTGTATTGCGTGTTTTTGGGAAGCTATTTGGGGGTGTTCTAGATTTTTGGGAGTGGGTTTAGGGGTGTGAGAGCACTGCTGGGAAGGTCTCATTTTGTGTCAAAATAGCAGTTTGGCCGCAGAATGAGGGGTAAGGGGAATTAGGCCCTGTTTCTGAGGTGCATTTTTGCCATTGGCTTACTTTGGTGGCCCGCAAGGTAAATGTATTCTGTGTTTTTGGGAAGCTATTTGGGGATGTTCTAGATTTTTGGGAGTGGGTTTAGGGGTCTGGGAGCACTGCTGGGAAGGTCTAATTTTGTGTCAAAATAGCAGTTTGGGCGTAGGTTGAGGGGAAAGGGGAATTAGGCCTTGTTTCTGAGGTGCATTGTTGCCATTGGCTTACATTGGCAGCCTGCAAGGTAGCAGTATTGCGTGTTTTTGGTGGGCAATTTGGGGGTGTTCTAGATTGTAGGAGTGGGTTTAGGGGCCTGGGAGCACTGCTTTGAAGGTCTAATTTTGTGTCAAAATAGCAGTTTGGGCGTAGGTTGAGGGGAAAGGGGAATTAGGCCTTGTTTCTGAGGTGCATTGTTGCCATTGGCTTACATTGGCGGCCTGCAAGGTAGCAGTATTGCGTGTTTTTGGTGAGCAATTTGGGGGTGTTCTAGATTGTTGGGAGTGGGTTTAGCGGTCTGGGAGCACTGCTGGGATGGTCTAATCTTGTGTCAAAATAGCAGTTTGGTCGTAGGTTGAGAGGAAAGGGGAATTAGGCCCTGTTTCTGAGGTGTTTTTTTGCCATTGGATACATTTGCGGCCTGCAAGGTAGCTGTATTGCGTGTTTTTGGGAAGCTATTTGGGGGTGTTCTAGATTTTTGGGAGTGGGTTTAGGGGTGTGGGAGCACTGCTGGGAAGGTCTCATTTTGTGTCAAAATAGCAGTTTGGCCGTAGGTTGAGGGGAAAGGGGAATAAGGCCCTGTTTCTGAGGTGCATTTTTGCCATTGGCTTACTTTGGTGGCCTGCAAGGTAACTGTATTGCGTGTTTTTGGGTGGCTATTTGGGGGTGATCTAGATTTTTGGGAGTGGGTTTAGGGGTCTGGGAGCACTGCTGGGAAGGTCTAATTTTGTGTCAAAACAGCAGTTTGGGCGTAGGTTGAGGGGAAAGGGGAATTAGTCCCTGTTTCTGAGGTGCATTTTTGCCATTGGCTTATATTGGCGGCCTGCAAGACAGCTGTATTGCGTGTTTTGGGAAGCTGTTTGGGGGTGTTCTAGATTTTTGGGAGTGGGTTTAGGGGTGTGAGAGCACTGCTGGGAAGGTCTCATTTTGTGTCAAAATAGCAGTTTGGGCATAGGTTGCCGGGAAAGGGGAATTAGGCCTTGTTTCTGAGGTGCATTTTTCCCATTGGCTTACATTGGCAGCCTGCAAGGTAATGTATTGTGTGTTTTTGGGAAGCTATTTGGGGGTGTTCTAGATTTTTGGAGTGGATTTGGGGTCTGGGAGTACTGCTGGGAACGTCTAATCTTGTCTCAAAATAGCAGTTTGATTGAAGGTTGAGGGGAAAAGGGAATTAGTCCCTGTTTCTGAGGTGCATTTTGACCATTGGCTTACATTGGCGGCCTGCAAAGTAGCTGTATTGCGTGTTTTTGGGAAGCTGTTTAGGGGTGTTCTATATTTCTGGGAGTGGGTTTAGGGGCCTGGGGCACTGCTGGGAAGGTCTAATTTTGTGTCAAAATAGCACTTTGGGCGTAAGTTGAGGGGAAAGGGGAATTAGGCCCTGTTTCTGAGGTACATTTTTGCCATTGGCTTACATTGGCGGCCTGCAAGGTACCTGTATTGCGTGTTTTTGAGAAGCTATTTGGGGGTGTTCTAGATTGTTGGGAGTGGGTTTAGGGGCCTTGGAGCACTGCTGGGAATGTCTAATTTTGTCTCAAAATATCAGTTTGGCCGTAGGTTGAGGGGAAAGGTGAATTAGGCCCTGTTTCTGAGGTGCATTTTTGCCATTGTCTTACATTGGCGGCCTGCACGGTAGCTGCATTGCGTGTTTTTGGGAAGCTATTTGGGGGTGTTCTAGATTTTTGGGAGTGGGTTTAGGGGTGTGAGAGCACTGCTGGGAAGGTCTCATTTTGTGTCAAAATAGCAGTTTGGCCGTAGAATAAGGGGAAAGGGGAATTAGGCCCTATTTCTGAGGTGCATTTTTGCCATTGGCTTACTTTGGTGGCCCGCAAGGTAAATGTATTGTGTGTTTTTGGGAAGCTATTTGGGGGTGTTCTAGATTTTTGGGAGTGGGTTTAGGGGTCTGGGAGCACTGCTGGGAAGGTCTAATTTTGTGTCAAAATAGCAGTTTGGGCGTAGGTTGAGGGGAAAGGTGAATTAGGCCTTGTTTGTGAGGTGCATTGTTGCCATTGGCTTACATTGGCAGCCTGCAAGGTAGCAGTATTGCATGTTTTTGGTGGGCAATTTGGGGGTGTTCTAGATTGTTGGGAGTGGGTTTAGGCACCTGGGAGCACTGCTTTGAAGGTCTAATTTTGTGTCAAAATAGCAGTTTGGGCGTAGGTTGAGGGGAAAGGGGAATTAGGCCTTGTTTGTGAGGTGCATTGTTGCCATTGGCTTACATTGGCGGCCTGCAAGGTAGCAGTATTGCTTTTTTTTTGGTGTGCAATTTGGGGGTGTTCTAGATTGTTGGGAGTGGGTTTAGCGGTCTGGGAGCACTGCTGGGAAGGTCTAATTTTGTGTCAAAATAGCAGTTTGGTCGTAGGTTGAGAGGAAAGGGGAATTAGGCCCTGTTTCTGAGGTGTTTTTTTGCCATTGGATACATTGGCGGCCTACAAGGTAGCTGTATTGCGTGTTTTTGGGAAGCTATTTGGGGGTGTTCTAGATTTTTGGGTTTGGGTTTAGGGGTGTGGGAGCACTGCTGGGAAGGTCTCATTTTGTGTCAAAATAGCAGTTTGGCCGTAGGTTGAGGGGAAAGGGGAATAAGGCCCTGTTTCTGAGGTGCATTTTTGCCATTGGCATACTTTGGTGGCCTGCAAGGTAACTGTATTGCGTGTTTTTAGTGGCTATTTGGGGGTGATCTAGATTTTTGGGAGTGGGTTTAGGGGTCTGGGAGCACTGCTGGGAAGGTCTAATTTTGTGTCAAAATAGCAGTTTGGGCGTAGGTTGAGGGGAAAGGGGAATTAGTCCCTGTTTCTGAGATGCATTTTTGCCATTGGCTTATATTGGCGGCCTGCAATACAGCTGTATTGCGTGTTTTGGGAAGCTGTTTGGGGCTGTTCTAGATTTTTGGGAGTGGGTTTAGGGGTGTGAGAGCACTGCTGGGAAGGTCTCATTTTGTGTCAAAATAGCAGTTTGGCCGTAGATTGAGGGGAAAGGGGAATTAGGCCCTGTTTCTGAGGTGCATTTTTGCCATTGGCTTACTTTGGTGGCCCACAAGGTAGCTGTATTGCGTGTTTTTGGGGGGCTATTTGGGGATGATCTAGATATTTGGGAGTGGCTTTAGGGGTCTGTGAGCACTGCTTGGAAGGTCTAATTTTGTGTCAAAATAGCAGTTTGGGCGTAGGTTGCCCGGAAAGGGGAATTAGGCCTTGTTTCTGAGGTGCATTTTTCCCATTGGCTTACATTGGCAGCCTGCAAGGTAAATGTATTGTGTGTTTTTGGGAAGCTATTTGGGGGTGTTCTAGATTTTTGGGAGTGGGTTTAGTGGTCTGGGAGCACTGCTGGGAAGGTCTAAGTTTGTGTCAAAATAGCAGTTTAGGCGTAGGTTGAGGGGAAAGGTGAATTAGGCCTTGTTTCTGAGGTGCATTGTTGCCATTGGCTTACATTGGCGGCCTGCAAGGTAGCAGTATTGCGTGTTTTTGGTGAGCAATTTGGGGGTGTTCTAGATTGTTGGGAGTGGGTTTAGGGGTCTGGGAGCACTGCTGGGAAGGTCTAATATTGTGTCAAAATAGCAGTTTGGTCGTAGGTTGAGAGGAAAGGGGAATTAGGCCCTGTTTCTGAGGTGTTTTTTGCCATTGGATACATTGGCGGCCTGCAAGGTAGCTGTATTGCGTGTTTTTGGGAAGCTATTTGGGGGTGATCTAGATTTTTGGGAGTGGGTTTAGGGGTCTGGGAGCACTGCTGGGAAGGTCTAATTTTGTGTCAAAATAGCACTTTGGGCGTACGTTGAGGGGAAAGGGGAATTAGGCCCTGTTTCTGAGGTGCTTTTTTGCCATTGGCTTACATTGGCGGCCTGCAAGGTACCTGTATTGCGTGTTTTTGAGAAGCTATTTGGGGGTGTTATAGATTGTTGGGAGTGGGTTTAGGGGCCTTGGAGCACTGCTGGGAAGGTCTAAATTTTGTCTCAAAATATCAGTTTGGCCGTAGGTTGAGGGGAAAGGTGAATTAGGCCCTGTTTCTGAGGTGCATTTTTGCCATTATCTTACATTGGCGGCCTGCACGGTAGCTGCATTGCATGTTGTTGGGAAGCTATTTGTGGGTGTTCTAGATTTCTGGGAGAGGGTTTAGGGGTCTGAGAGCACTGCTGGGAAGGTCTAATTTTGTTTCAAAATAGCAGTTTGGGCATAGGTTGAGGGGAAAGGGGAATTAGGCCTTGTTTCTGAGGTGCATTTTTGCCATTGGCTTACATTGGCGGCTTGCAAGGTAGCAGTATTGCGTGTTTTTGGTGGGCAATTTGGGGGTGTTCTAGATTGTTGGGAGTGGGTTTAGGGGCCTGGGAGCACTGCTGGGAAGGTCTAAATTTTGTCTCAAAATAGCAGTTCGGGCGTAGGTTGAGGGGAAAAGGGAATTAGTCCCTGTTTCTGAGGTGTTTTTTTGCCATTGGATACATTTGCGGCCTGCAAGGTATCTGTATTGCGTGTTTTTGGGAAGCTATTTGGGGGTGTTCTAGATTTTTGGGAGTGGGTTTAGGGGTGTGGGAGCATTGCTGGTAAGGTCTAATTTTGTGTCAAAATAGCAGTTTGGTCGTAGGTTGAGAGGAAAGGGGAATTAGGCCCTGTTTCTGAGGTGTTTTTTTGCCATTGGATACATTTGCGGCCTGCAAGGTAACTGTATTGCGGGTTTTTGGGTGGCTATTTGGGGGTGATCTAGATTTTTGGGAGTGGGTTTAGGGGTCTGGGAGCACTGCTGGGAAGGTCTAATTTTGTGTCAAAATAGCAGTTTGGGCGTAGGTTGAGGGGAAAGTGGAATTAGTCCCTGTTTCTGAGGTGCATTTTTGCCTTTGGCTTATATTGGCGGCCTGCAAGACAGCTGTATTACGTGTTTTGGGAAGCTGTTTGGGGGTGTTCTAGATTTTTGGGAGTGGGTTTAGGGGTGTGAGAGCACTGCTGGGAAGGTCTCATTTTGTGTCAAAATAGCAGTTTGGCCGTAGATTGAGGGAAAAGGGGAATTAGGCCCTGTTTCTGAGGTGCATTTTTGCCATTGGCTTACTTTGGTGGCCCGCAAGGTAGCTGTATTGCGTGTTTTTGGGGGGCTATTTGGGGATGATCTAGATATTTGGGAGTGGGTTTAGGGGTCTGGGAGCATTGCTGGGAAGGTCTAATTTTGTGTCAAAATAGCAGTTTGGGCGTAGGTTGCCGGGAAAGGGGAATTAGGCCTTGTTTCTGAGGTGCATTTTTCCCATTGGCTTACATTGGCAGCCTGCAAGGTAAATGTATTGTGTGTTTTTGGGAAGCTATTTGGGGGTGTTCTAGATTTTTGGGACTGGGTTTAGGGGTCTGGGAGCACTGCTGGGAAGGTCTAATTTTGTGTCAAAATAGCAGTTTAGGCGTAGGTTGAGGGGAAAGGTGAATTAGGCCTTGTTTCTGAGGTGCATTGCTGCCATTGGCTTACATTGGCGGCCTGCAAGGTAGCAGTATTGTGTGTTTTTGATGAGCAATTTGGGGGTGTTCTAGATTGTTGGGAGTGGGTTTAGGGGTCTGGGAGCACTGCTGGGAAGGTCCAATATTGTGTCAAAATAGCAGTTTGGTCGTAGGTTGAGAGGAAAGGGGAATTAGGCCCTATTTCTGAGGTGTTTTTTTGCCATTGGATACATTGGCGGCCTGCAAGGTAGCTGTATTGCGTGTTTTTGGGAAGCTATTTGGGGGTGTTCCAGATTTTTGGGAGTGGGTTTAGGGGTCTGGGAGCACTGCTGGGAAGGTCTAATTTTGTGTCAAAATAGCAGTTTGGGCGTAGGTTGCCGGGAAAGGGGAATTAGGCCCTGTTTCTGAGGTGCATTTTTGCCTTTGGCTTACATTGGTGGCCTGCAAGGTAGGTGTATTGCGTGTTTTTGGGAAGCTATTTGGGGGTGTTCTAGATTTTTGGGAGTGGGTTTAGGGGTCTGGGAGCACTGCTGGGAAGGTCTAATTTTGTGTCAAAATAGCAGTTTGGGCGTAGGTTGCCGGGAAAGGGGAATTAGGCCCTGTTTCTGAGGTGCATTTTTGCCATTGGCTTACATTGGCGGCCTGCAAGGTAGCAGTATTGCGTGTTTTTGGTGGGCAATTTGGGGGTGTTCTAGATTGTTGGGAGTGGGTTTAGGGGTGTGAGAGCACTGCTGGGAAGGTCTCACTTTGTGTCAAAATAGCAGTTTGGCCGTAGAATGAGGGGAAAGGGGAATTAGGCCCTGTTTCTGAGGTGCATTTTTGCCATTGGCTTACTTTGGTGGCCCGCAAGGTAAATGTATTGTGTGTTTTTGGGAAGCTATTTGGGGGTGTTCTAGATTTTTGGGAGTGGGTTTAGGGGTCTGGGAGCACTGCTGGGAAGGTCTAATTTTGTGTCAAAATAGCAGTTTGGGCGTAGGTTGAGGGGAAAGGTGAATTAGGCCTTGTTTGTGAGGTGCATTGTTGCCATTGGCTTACATTGGCAGCCTGCAAGGTAGCAGTATTGCATGTTTTTGGTGGGCAATTTGGGGGTGTTCTAGATTGTTGGGAGTGGGTTTAGGGGCCTGGGAGCACTGCTTTGAAGGTCTAATTTTGTGTCAAAATAGCAGTTTGGGCGTAGGTTGAGGGGAAAGGGGAATTAGGCCTTGTTTCTGTGGTACATTGTTGCCATTGGCTTACATTGGCGGCCTGCAAGGTAGCAGTATTGCGTGTTTTTGGTGTGCAATTTGGGGGTGTTCTAGATTGTTGGGAGTGGGTTTAGCGGTCTGGGAGCACTGCTGGGAAGGTCTAATTTTGTGTCAAAATAGCAGTTTGGTCGTAGGTTGAGAGGAAAGGGGAATTAGGCCCTGTTTCTGAGGTGTTTTTTTGCCATTGGATACATTTGCGGCCTGCAAGGTAGCTGTATTACGTGTTTTGGGAAGATTTTTGGAGTGGGTTTAGGGGTCTGGGAGTACTGCTGGGAACGTCTAATCTTGTTTCAAAATAGCAGTTTGATTGAAGGTTGAGGGGAAAAGGGAATTAGTCCCTGTTTCTGAGGTGCATTTTGACCATTGGCTTACATTGGCGGCCTGCAAAGTAGCTGTATTGCGTGTTTTTGGGAAGCTGTTTAGGGGTGTTCTATATATCTGGGAGTGAGTTTAGGGGCCTGGGGAACTGCTGGGAAGGTCTAATTTTGTGTCAAAATAGCACTTTGGGCGTACGTTGAGGGGAAAGGGGAATTAGGCCCTGTTTCTGAGGTGCATTTTTGCCATTGGCTTACATTGGCGGCCTGCAAGGTACCTGTATTGCGTGTTTTTGAGAAGCTATTTGGGGGTGTTATAGATTGTTGGGAGTGGGTTTAGGGGCCTTGGAGCACTGCTGGGAAGGTCTAAATTTTGTCTCAAAATATCAGTTCGGCCGTAGGTTGAGGGGAAAGGTGAATTAGGCCCTGTTTCTGAGGTGCATTTTTGCCATTATCTTACATTGGCGGCCTGCACGGTAGCTGCATTGCATGTTGTTGGGAAGCTATTTGTGGGTGTTCTAGATTTCTGGGAGAGGGTTTAGGGGTCTGAGAGCACTGCTGGGAAGGTCTAATTTTGTTTCAAAATAGCAGTTTGGGCATAGGTTGAGGGGAAAGGGGAATTAGGCCTTGTTTCTGAGGTGCATTTTTGCCATTGGCTTACATTGGCGGCTTGCAAGGTAGCAGTATTGCGTGTTTTTGGTGGGCAATTTGGGGGTGTTCTAGATTGTTGGGAGTGGGTTTAGGGGCCTGGGAGCACTGCTGGGAAGGTCTAAATTTTGTCTCAAAATAGCAGTTCGGGCGTAGGTTGAGGGGAAAAGGGAATTAGTCCCTGTTTCTGAGGTGTTTTTTTGCCATTGGATACATTTGCGGCCTGCAAGGTATCTGTATTGCGTGTTTTTGGGAAGCTATTTGGGGGTGTTCTAGATTTTTGGGAGTGGGTTTAGGGGTGTGGGAGCATTGCTGGTAAGGTCTAATTTTGTGTCAAAATAGCAGTTTGGTCGTAGGTTGAGAGGAAAGGGGAATTAGGCCCTGTTTCTGAGGTGTTTTTTTGCCATTGGATACATTTGCGGCCTGCAAGGTAACTGTATTGCGGGTTTTTGGGTGGCTATTTGGGGGTGATCTAGATTTTTGGGAGTGGGTTTAGGGGTCTGGGAGCACTGCTGGGAAGGTCTAATTTTGTGTCAAAATAGCAGTTTGGGCGTAGGTTGAGGGGAAAGTGGAATTAGTCCCTGTTTCTGAGGTGCATTTTTGCCTTTGGCTTATATTGGCGGCCTGCAAGACAGCTGTATTACGTGTTTTGGGAAGCTGTTTGGGGGTGTTCTAGATTTTTGGGAGTGGGTTTAGGGGTGTGAGAGCACTGCTGGGAAGGTCTCATTTTGTGTCAAAATAGCAGTTTGGCCGTAGATTGAGGGAAAAGGGGAATTAGGCCCTGTTTCTGAGGTGCATTTTTGCCATTGGCTTACTTTGGTGGCCCGCAAGGTAGCTGTATTGCGTGTTTTTGGGGGGCTATTTGGGGAGGATCTAGATATTTGGGAGTGGGTTTAGGGGTCTGGGAGCACTGCTGGGAAGGTCTAATTTTGTGTCAAAATAGCAGTTTGGGCGTAGGTTGCCGGGAAAGGGGAATTAGGCCTTGTTTCTGAGGTGCATTTTTCCCATTGGCTTACATTGGCAGCCTGCAAGGTAAATGTATTGTGTGTTTTTGGGAAGCTATTTTGGGGTGTTCTAGATTTTTGGGACTGGGTTTAGGGGTCTGGGAGCACTGCTGGGAAGGTCTAATTTTGTGTCAAAATAGCAGTTTAGGCGTAGGTTGAGGGGAAAGGTGAATTAGGCCTTGTTTCTGAGGTGCATTGCTGCCATTGGCTTACATTGGCGGCCTGCAAGGTAGCAGTATTGTGTGTTTTTGATGAGCAATTTGGGGGTGTTCTAGATTGTTGGGAGTGGGTTTAGGGGTCTGGGAGCACTGCTGGGAAGGTCCAATATTGTGTCAAAATAGCAGTTTGGTCGTAGGTTGAGAGGAAAGGGGAATTAGGCCCTATTTCTGAGGTGTTTTTTTGCCATTGGATACATTGGCGGCCTGCAAGGTAAATGTATTGTGTGTATTTGGGAAGCTATTTGGGGGTGTTCTATATTTCTGGGAGTGAGTTTAGGGGTCTGGGGCACTGCTGGGAAGGTCTAATTTTGTGTCAAAATAGCACTTTGGGTGTAAGTTGAGGGGAAAGGGGAATTAGGCCCTGTTTCTGAGGTGCATTTTTGCCATTGGCTTACATTGGCGGCCTGCAAGGTACCTGTATTGCGTGTTTTTGAGAAGCTATTTGGGGGTGTTCTAGATTGTTGGGAGTGGGTTTAGGGGACTTGGAGCACTGCTGGGAATGTCTAATTTTGTCTCAAAATATCAGTTTGGCCGTAGGTTGAGGGGAAAGGTGAATTAGGCCCTGTTTCTGAGGTGCATTTTTGCCATTGTCTTACATTGGCGGCCTGCAAGGTAGCTGCATTGCATGTTGTTGGGAAGCTATTTGTGGGTGTTCTAGATTTCTGGGAGAGGGTTTAGGGGTCTGGGAGCGCTGCTGGGAAGGTCTGATTTTATGTCAAAATAGCAGTTTGGCCGTAGATTGAGGGGAAAGGGGAATTAGGCCTTGTTTCTGAGGTGCATTTTTGCCATTGGCTTACATTGGCGGCCTGCAAGGCAGCTGTATTGCCTGTTTTGGGAAGCTATTTGGGGGTGTTCCAGATTTTTGGGAGTGGGTTTAGGGGTGTGGGAGCACTGCTGGGAAGGTCTCATTTTGTGTCAAAATATCAGTTTGGTCCTAGGTTGAGGGGAAAGGGGAATTAGGCCCTGTTTCTGAGGTGCTTTTATGCCATTGGCTTACATTGGTGGCCTGCAAGGTAGCTGTATTGCGTGTTTGTGGGAAGCTATTTGGGGGTATTCTAGATATTTGGGAGTGGGTTTAGGCATCTGGGAGCACTGCTGGGAAGGTCTAATTTTGTGTCAAAATAGCAGTTTGGCCATAGGTTGAGGGGAAAGGGGAATTAGGCCCTGTTTCTGAGGTGTATTTTTGCCATTGGCTTACATTGGCGGCCTGCAAGGTAGCTGTATTGCATTTTTTTGGGGAAGCTATTTGGGGGTGTTCTAGATTTCTGGGAGTGGGCTTAGGGGTCTGGGAGCAGTGCTGGGAAGGTCTAATTTTGTGTCAAAATAGCAATTTGCTGCTCGCTTCTCATTGTGTCCGTGACTCTGCCTGTGACCCACCATCGCCCTGCTGAACTGCGAGGAAAGGCGTTTTTGGTAAAGGGCGACTGAAAGGCTGCTGTAACAGGGGCTGGGACTGCGAGATCCAGGGTTCCGCGCAGGATCATCATAGCGCACCTGGAGTCTCTTCCCGCCCCTGCTCCTCCCTGATTGGCTGACCGGCTGTTTTAACTCCTCGCGGCCCCCGCTTCGCGGGTGCCGCTCGCTTCTCATTGTGTCCGTGACTCTGCCTGTGACCCACCATCGCCCTGCTGAACTGCGAGGAAAGGCGTTTTTGGTAAAGGGCCACTGAAAGGCTGCTGTAACAGGGGCTGGGACTGCAAGACCCAGGGTTCCGCGCAGGATCATCATAGCGCACCTGGAGTCTCTTCCCGCCCCTTGCTCCTCCTATAAAAACGTACCACTGACGCATAGCGGGACGCGTGTGCGGGACGCCGGACGAAGCCCGGACAAAGGGCGGACAGTCTAAGACAGTCCAAGACTGGCCACGACTGGACTGGGCCAGGACTCTATCATCTATTTTGCTGTGAGTTAGCCGCCTTCTCGTTTAGTTGTTATAACTGTTTACGTTCCTAAAACCTGATAATCCTGCTATTGAAAAGAAATTTTTCTTCCGTCTTAGGTTTGAGTGGTTCTGATATGTCGAGGCAGAAGACCCCAATCACCCCTGCCAATACAATGGACAATTATTTAGTCCAAGTGGTGACAAAAATTAACAGTGTACGAAGGTCTTCCCTGGGGCTTAGCGACTCACCACCATGTGCGCAACTAGTAGGCTCTCCACCATTTGCCCAACTAGTAGACCTTGGTGCAAGCCAATTGGACTCAGCCGAAATAAATGTCATTGATTTGCATGAGGAAGAGACCAATGATTGTATAGCGCTAAATGTTTCTTTGGCATCTATTGTTCCACAACTCGATACAAATGTCGACTCACTGATTGGGGATGAGTTAAACATATCTTGTAATGAGCCAGGGATAGACAAGGAAAGCATCTCTCCCCCAATGCCTGTACCTGCACCAAGAGTAACAAGAGGGTCTACAAAAGCCCCCCCCAAAAGAGAAGGACTTAGGTCTAGCAGGAATAAACCAACAAATCCACCTAGAAATAAACACAAGAGCTCCTCAGAAGGGATAGGGGAGGAAGGGAATGGCAATAATGGATGGGATGACATGTTATCGAGTAAGTTCATGGGCATGTTGGAATCCAAGATATCTCGGTTAATCAAACCACTCATATCTAAAATAGATCATTTAACTGATAAAGTTAACAAATTGGAGACCCTCCTAAAAACAACAAATGATAGTGTGGGAGAGATACCGAACCTGGTTCTAAATAAAATTGATGAAAAGCGAGTTTTGGGAAACACAGTAGGGGGAAATATCCCTGAAGGAATAGAAGATATTCCAGTTCCTATTCAACCAACTAGTACCAGACCTAGCAATGTCCCTAGCAACTATATAACCCTAGATCCTTTGCAAAACCAAGGGAATACCTTATCCCCCGACTCTAACACTGAAACAAGTCCTATGGAATTAATTGTAGAAGCTTCACCATTAATATTAGTACTTGCCAATGTCCCACCTCTAAAAACAGGCCAGGGTGAGTCGCCAGATTCCTTATTAAACAAAGCTTCGCAGTGGTTGAGTAATAACATGCATATATCTCCCCGGGGAAAAGAAAAGCTTTTAGACGACTTGCTATCAGCGAGACGGGTAAAGTGGATAGGGACTAAACCGAAGAAATTCGCAGGTGATTGCGTGGTATTAAACCTTAAGGGCCCTGAGGTACTACCGGACATTTTGCATAACATTTTCCCTCCACAACGTAGAACGGCTGAAATAATTCCGCTAATGTTAGATTTTTTCTATACTAGAAGAGGTCTTGTAGCCAAGCCAAGTATACTGAGAACTAAGTGGTCAGTAGTGGGAAATAGAAGGGCCAGGGTAGATCCCACCTGTGATTGGGGACTAAACATGGTAAATCGCTACTCGGCTTTATCTGATTTAAATGAATGCGACTGACTCGCAAGTTATGAACCTGTCTCTTTTAGAAAACAGACAATTCCAAATAATGAAAGAGCAGAAAATATGAGTTGTACCCAGCCAAATAACCGGAAAATAGGCTCTAGGGAACCCCACATTTTTGTCCAGGGAGGGACAAAGTTAGAACTTAAAGGTATAAACAGAGTCAGTAAGGCAAATGAAAATAAAATAATATTGATGGATGGTGAAACACCAACTGCTGAATGCGAGGCACCTATAAATAATGCTGAGAAATGTCAGGTGTCACAGCACCAAGAGACATTACTACTGTCCCTTGTCTCATGGAATATAGCAGGCCTAGCGAATAAAATATCTACTCCAGAGTGGGGGGATTTCATTGACCAATATGATATAATTATGTTACAAGAAACTTGGTCATCGACCCCAACTTTTCGCCAGGGGTATCTAAACTTCCATATGCCAGCAACTAGAAATCGTGTGGGGCGCCCCTCAGGAGGCTTGCTAATCTGGATACGACAGTCATTGAATTGTTCTATAAAACAAAGATCTGTACCATCAAGTGATATCATAACACTGGATATCAATTGGGGAAATGGCCACAAACTTGTCTTGTATAATATTTATGCCAGGGGAGTTGGTAGTGGCAAATCTTCAGAGGCTGTAACAATTGTAGACCAGAATATTGAAATGATAACAGCAAAATCCCATGTGATAGTAGGCGGAGACTTAAACGCCACTTTTGAACCCCTATGTGAAGAGGATAGGATCCTATCTGAGGAGGAGGATGCCAAGTGGGGCATACCCCAGCTAGAGGTGCCTGTTATTAAAAAATGGAGCTCAGTGGCAATCCAGCTAAAGAGTCTCTGTTTAGCAAAAGGTTTAAGAGCAGTAAACGGGCGTTCGCCCTCTGATTTAGAGGGGAATAATACGTTTGATAATGGTCGAGCAGCTAGCAGAATTGACTATTTACTATTGGATGTAAGGGCTTGGAGTAAAATGGTAGATATGGTTGTGAAAAAGAGATTAGAAAGCGATCATAACCCCTTATGCCTGACCCTTCACCCTTATAATGAGAGTACAGTGTCTACTAATAAAAATGAAATGATCACGCAAGATGTGGTTTGTTCAAACAATCAACGACATTTGAAATGGAGAATGTTACTAGAAGATGTTGCAAAACTTGAGACTCTCAAAAAAGTAGTAGTCGACCAAGTAAACAACATCAAGTCCCATTGTGGAAAGTCTAACTTCCAAAATTACATGATGGAGGCCCACAAAAATCTCTTTTGTAACATTCAAAGTTTTTTTATTAAAACAGTAGATTCTAGTAAAACTAAAAAGGAGCAACCCAGGCAAGGGTGGTATGATAAGAGCTGTAGGCTGGCACGATCTAACTTAAGTACAGAATTGAGAAGAGGCAATGCCATAGCAGTAAGGAGGGCTAGGGATAATTATAGACAGACCCAGAAACAGGCTAGGAAACGCTGGGATGAGGAATGCTGGCAGGACTTGAAGGAGGCCTGTGTTGCTAAGGACTCCAAGCGCTTTTGGTCCCTGGTAAAATGGGAAAGGGGAGGGATAGCTGCCCAGCCACAAAACTACGTTGCTAAATGTAAATGGACTGAATTTTTCCAACCACAGTATGCTCGAAACCCAGCCTATATCTCCATTAAACCTCCGCCACCTGTCTTTTTTAAGCATCAAATATTTAGTGAAATGGATGTTAGCAAAGCATTAGACTGTATAGCGGGGGGAAAAGCCCCGGGTATGGATGGAATCCCGGCTGATGTATTTTTATCAGACCGGAAATCCTGGTGTACCTATTTTGAAATGCTGGCTAATGCTGTGGCGATGGGAGGGGAGGTACCTGCATCATGGAAGGGAGCAGAAATTGTCCCCATATTTAAAAAAGGGGACAAAACTCTAGCTAAATATTATAGACCCATCAGTCTAATTGACACAGCCCAAAAACTGATGGGGCGCTTAGTCCAAAACAAACTGCAGCAATGGATTGATGAAAGGGATATATTGTCACCATATCAGGCAGGATTTCGACCCCTGACTAGTAGTGTTGACCAAGTCTTATACTTCATAGCTATCTATTGGAGAAATGTCGCACTAAAAAAGGGGTCATTGTATGCTGTGTTTGTGGATCTAAAAGCAGCGTTTGATCTGGTCCCTAGAGAAAAATTGTGGCAGACCCTGGCCGATGTAGGATTAAGCCAGGAACTCCTCACCCTCTTAGTTCGCCTCCATGAAAATAATTTTGCCAAGATTAGGTGGGGCAAGCAGGGGGAAGTTACAGACCCGTTCCCAGTGGAACGAGGGGTAAGACAAGGATGTGTCATAGCACCAACATTATTTTCAATTTACATAAATGGCATAGTCGACCATCTAAAGAAACTTTCAAGTGATGCGCCAATTATAGCAGGCTCTCGTGTCCCCGTCCTTATGTTTGCGGACGACACGCTTTTACTCTCATGCACGCCGAGCGGTCTCCAAAAAGTGGTAGAGACCTTTGGAGAATTCAGTGATAAAAGGGGTCTTGAACTGAATACCACGAAAACTAAATTTATGTGTTTATATCAACATTCCACTTTTAAAGGTGTAATAAAATACAAAGGCACCCCCCTAGAGAAAGTGGATGCTTTTTCCTACTTAGGTATCATCCTACAGGGGAATATGAAGTGGAATTCTCACATAAATGCGACAGTTTTGAAGTTCAACCAGCTCGCGGGCGCAGTTGCTTTAAAACATCGAGCCTCGCTAACTAAGCCAGTAAATTGTGCGCTTGAAATTTATAATATGAAAGTATTGAGTGCCTGCCTATATGGTTCTGAATTGTGGGGGCTCTCAAACTTGGGAGAGCTGGCACGTGCAGAAAATAGATTCTTGCGAGGGCTTGTAATGGTCCCCCAAAGCACACCCACAATTCCACTGAAATTGGACCTTGGCAGGAAAAATATTGAGGATATTGCCAGGCTACGGCCACTTTTATATTGGAGACGCTTGATGGTGACCCCAGAGCTAAATCATTATGCTTTGGCCCTGGCAGACGTTGTTAAGTTCGATCGCTTTCATTGCATTGAATGGCTAAATGATCTGCGGGGACTTCTTGTAAAGTTAAAACTGGACCATTTATGGGGCTCTAATGATGTGGCCAGTTTTCCTACAAAAGCACAACTGAAAGAATTATATTGGGAAATGGTGTATACAACAATGTTCTGTAGTGGATCCCAATCAAAATTGTCATCTCGTTTTTTAGATATAAAAATGTATCCGGTATGTGAACTATATTGGGATATAATTGAACGACCATATGACAGGAAGCTATATTTTCAGTTCCGTATAGGAACATTACCTGTGAATGCGTTCAAGAAACACTGGTCCCCATTGTGGGATGAACATTGTTATTTTTGTAAAGACCAAGTAGAGCACATCTCCCATTTGTTATTCTGTTGCCCATTGTATACCAGCCCTAGGCGTAAATGGCTAAAACCAGTGTGCCTAAACATTGGTACCCGCAGTCAATCGATAGCCCTTAGAATATTGGAATCCGATTGTTCAGCTCCATTTGTAGTTGCCATAGCAAAATTTCTTGCCTGGGCTTGGGTAATCCGCACTCGTACTCTTACGTCAAATATAGTAAAGTGAAATATGGCTGCTAATATAAATCTTCCATGTCAAATGAATTACCACTTCTAAAAATAATTGTCTTATGAATTTTGGAAAAATGTATTTGTATCCTTTTGTATAGCATTCGACTGTCAATGGTTAATACGTGTTTTAGGATGTATTTTTAGATATAGTATTTATTGTATTAGGGTTAGGAGGATGCTTTTATGACAAATGTCGAATAAAGCTTTGAAATTTGATTTGCATTTATTTGGGGAAGCTATTTGGGGGTGTTCTAGATTTCTGGGAGTGGGCTTAGGGGTCTGGGAGCAGTGCTGGGAAGGTCTACTTTTGTGTCAAAATAGCAATTTGGTCGTAGGTTGAGGGGAAAGGGGAATTAGGCCCTGTTTCTGAGGTGCTTTTATGCCATTGGCTTACATTGGTGGCCTGCAAGGTAGCTGTATTGCGTGTTTGTGGGAAGCTATTTGGGGGTATTCTAGATATTTGGGAGTGGGTTTAGGCATCTGGGAGCACTGCTGGGAAGGTCTCATTTTGTGTCAAAATAGCAGTTTGGCCGTAGGTTGAGGGGAAAGGGGAATTAGGCCCTGTTTCTGAGGTGTATTTTTGCCATTGGCTTACATTGGCTTACATTGGCGGCCTGCAAGGTAGCTGTATTGCATTTTTTTGGGGAAGCTATTTGGGGGTGTTCTAGATTTCTGGGAGTGGGCTTAGGGGTCTGGGAGCAGGTGCTGGGAAGGTCTAATTTTGTGTCAAAATAGCAATTTGGTCGTAGGTTGAGGGGAAAGGGGAATTAGGCCCATTTTCTGAGGTGCATTTGTGCCATTGGCTTACATTGGCGCCCTACAAGGTAGCAGTATTGCGTGTTTTTGGGAAGCTATTTAGGGGTGTTCTTGATTTCTGGGAGATGGTTTAGGGGTCTGGAGCACTGCTGGGAAGGTCTAATTTTGTGTCAAAATAGCAGTTTGGTTGAAGGTTGAGGGGAAAAGGGAATTAGTCCCTGTTTCTGAGGTGCATTTTGACCATTGGCTTACATTATCGGCCTGCAAAGTAGCTTGTTTGCGTGTTTTTGGGAAGCTATTTAGGGGTGTTCTAGATTGTTGGGAGTGGGTTTAGGGGCCTGGGAGCACTGCTGGGAAGGTCTAATTTTGTGTCAAAATAGCAGTTTGGGCGTAGGTTGAGGGGAAAGGGGAATTAGGCCTTGTTTCTGAGGTGCATTGTTGCCATTGGCTTACATTGGCGGCCTGCAAGGTAGCAGTATTGCGTGTTTTTGGTGAGCAATTTGGGGGTGTCCTAGATTGTTGGGAGTGGGTTTAGGGGTCTGGAAGCACTGCTGGGAAGGTCTAATTTTGTGTCAAAATAGCAGTTTGGTCGTAGGTTGAGAGGAAAAGGGAATTAGGCCCTGTTTCTGAGGTGTATTTTTGCCATTGGCTTACATTGGCGGCCTGCAAGGTAGCTGTATTGCATTGTTTTTAGAAGCTATTTGGGGGTGTTCTAGATTTCTGGGAGTGGGCTTAGGGGTCTGGGAGCAGTGCTGGGAAGGTCTACTTTTGTGTCAAAATAGCAATTTGGTCGTAGGTTGAGGGGAAAGGGGAATTAGGCCCTGTTTCTGAGGTGCTTTTATGCCATTGGCTTACATTGGTGGCCTGCAAGGTAGCTGTATTGCGTGTTTGTGGGAAGCTATTTGGGGGTGTTCTAGATTTTTGGGAGTGGGTTTAGGGGTCTGGGAGCACTGCTGGGAAGGTCTCATTTTGTGTCAAAATAGCAGTTTGGCCGTAGGTTGAGGGGAAAGGGGAATTAGGCCCTGTTTCTGAGGTGTATTTTTGCCATTGGCTTACATTGGCGGCCTGCAAGGTAGCTGTATTGCATTTTTTGGGGGAAGCTTTTTGGGGGTGTTCTAGATTTCTGGGAGTGGGCTTAGGGGTCTGGGAGCAGTGCTGGGAAGGTCTAATTTTGTGTCAAAATAGCAATTTGGTCGTAGGTTGAGGGGAAAGGGGAATTAGGCCCATTTTCTGAGGTGCATTTGTGCCATTG
The DNA here is from genome assembly GCF_964263255.1 of Lissotriton vulgaris. Taxonomy (NCBI): domain Eukaryota; kingdom Metazoa; phylum Chordata; class Amphibia; order Caudata; family Salamandridae; genus Lissotriton; species Lissotriton vulgaris. Next base: position 804,997 of record NW_028254400.1, on the reverse strand, counting down.
GCTTACATTGGCGCCCTACAAGGTAGCAGTATTGCGTGTTTTTCGGGAAGCTATTTAGGGGTGTTCTTGATTTCTGGGAGATGGTTTAGGGGTCTGGAGCACTGCTGGGAAGGTCTAGTTTTGTGTCAAAATAGCAGTTTGGTTGAAGGTTGAGGGGAAAAGGGGAAAAGGGAATTAGTCCCTGTTTCTGAAGTGCATTTTGACCATTGGCTTACATTGTCGGCCTGCAAAGTAGCTTGTTTGCGTGTTTTTGGGAAGCTATTTAGGGGTGTTCTAGATTTCTGGGAGTGGGTTTAGGGGTCTGGGAGCACTGCTGGGAAGGTCTAATTTTGTGTCACAATAGAAATTTGGGCGTAAGTTGAGGGGAAAGGGGAATTAGGCCCTGTTTCTGAGGTGCATTTTTGCCATTGGCTTACATTGGCGCCCTACAATGTAGCAGTATTGCGTGTTTTTGGGCAGCTATTTGGGGGTGTTCTAGATTTTTGGGAGTGGGTTTAGGGGTCTGGAGCACTGCTGGGAAGGTCTAATTTTGTGTCAAAATAGCAGTTTGGGCGTAGGTTGAGGGGAAAGGGGAAGTAGGCCTTGTTTCTGAGGTGCATGTTTGCCATTGGCTTACATTGGCGCTCTGCAGGGTAGCAGTATTGCGTATTTTTGGTGGGCACTTTGGGGGTGTTCTAGATTGTTGGGAGTGGGTTTAGGGGCCTGGGGGCACTGCTGGGAAGTTCTAATTTTGTCTCAAAATAGCAGTTTGGCCGTAGGTTGAGGGGAAAGGGGAATTAGGCCCTGTTTCTGAGGTGCATTTTTGCCATTGGCTTACATTGGCGGCCTGCAAGGTAGCTGTATTGCGTGTTTTTGAGAAGCTATTTGGGGGTGTTCTAGATTGTTGGGAGTGGGTTTAGGGGTCTGGGAGCACTGCTGGGAAGGTCTAATTGTGTGTCAAAATAGCAGTTTGGTCGTAGGTTGAGGGAAAAGGGGAATTAGGGCTTGTTTCTGAGGTGCTTTTTTGCCATTGGCTTACATTGGCGGCCTACAAGGTAGCTGTATTGCGTGTTTTTGGGAAGCTATTTGGGGGTGTTCTATTTTTATTTTTTTATTTATTTTTAGTGTTTTCTATAGCGCGAACATGACCCTGCACAGTGTATCAGAGCGCTTTACAATAGCATATAAACAACATTCTTAACTTTACATGTTACTAGCCATAGGTGATTACGTATTAGCAAATCCGTAAGAGCTAACATAACCAAAAAGTTCACATATAGATTTCTATAAAGTCTTTGGAACTTAAATGAGATAAAAACTAGTATAACATTTCAACCTAGTACAGTGAGTTGCTTGTGTGGAAATTCTACCCGCCAGGCAGAATGAAATAAAAGAAGTACAGTTATAAGGATTTAAGGGAGAAATTTCCTCATATAAAACGATTTTGCTTCCTTTTTAAATTTTGCGATGGTTGGAATTCTTCTCAACTCCGGGGGGAGGGCGTTCCAAATTCTCGGTGCCGCCCCTGAGAATGCTCGGTCATAAGTTCTTTTCTTATGGAAGCGCGCCGGTTTCAGTAGTAGATCAGCATTGCTCCTGGAGGAACGGGACCCTCCCGACAACGTGAGTTTCTTGGCGAGGTAGACTGGATATTTGTTGTGAATTGCTTTGTGTGTGACACATGCCAGCTTGAACTGGATTCGTGCTTCGAAAGGAAGCCAGTTGAGAGCTTTCAAGTGGGGGGAGATATGGTCAACTTTTTTGGATCCCGCTATGAGTCTTGTGGCTGCATTAAGGCATGCTTTCAATGGGGCTGTTGAGATCTTAGGGAGCCCGGCTAAGGTTGTGCAACCGTATTCAATCCTTGAGATGACCAATGCCTGAACTGCTGTTTTGAGGTCTGCTTTGTTTAAGAAAGGCTTTAGTTTTCTTAAGTAGCTTAAGTGGAACCTGGCGTTTTTTGCCATTGTGTTGATATGTACAGACATATTAAGGTTTTCGTCCAGAGTGATACCCAGAGATTTAGTTGACTCCACAATCTTCGGAGTGCACTTTAGAGCTGTGATGAGGTTGGACCATTCTAGATTGTTGGGAGTGGGTTTAGGGGTATGGAAGCACTGCTGGGAAGGTCTAATTTTGTGTTAAAATAGCAGTTTGGTCGTAGGTTGAGAGGAAAGGGGAATTAGGCCCTGTTTCTGAGGTGTTTTTTTGCCATTGGATACATTGGCGGCCTGCAAGGTAGCTGTATTGCGTGTTTTTAGGAAGCTATTTGGGGGTGTTCTAGATTTTTGGGAGTGGGTTTAGGGGTGTGGGAGCACTGCTGGGAAGGTCTCATTTTGTGTCAAAATATCAGTTTGGTCCTAGGTTCAGGGGAAAGGGGAATTAGGCCCTGTTTCTGAGGTGCTTTTATGCCATTGGCTTACATTGGTGGCCTGCAAGGTAGCTGTATTGCGTGTTTGTGGGAAGCTATTTGGGGGTATTCTAGATATTTGGGAGTGGGTTTAGGCGTCTGGGAGCACTGCTGGGAAGGTCTAATTTTGTGTCAAAATAGCAGTTTGGCCATAGGTTGAGGGGAAAGGTGAATTAGGCCCTGTTTCTGAGGTGCATTTGTGCCATTGGCTTACATTGGCGCCCTACAAGGTAGCAGTATTGCATGTTTTTGGGAAGCTATTTAGGGGTGTTCTAGATTTCTGGGAGTGGCTTTAGGGGTCTGGAGCACTGCTGGGAAGGTCTAATTTTGTGTCAAAATAGCAATTTGGGCGTAAGTTGAGGGGAAAGGGGAATTAGGCGCTGTTTCTGAGGTGCATTTTGACCATTGGCTTACATTGTCGGCCTGCAAAGTAGCTGTATTGCGTGTTTTTGGGAAGCTATTTGGGGATGTTCTAGATTTTTGGGAGTGGGTTTAGGGGTCTGGGCCACTGCTGGGAAGGTCTAATTTTATGTCAAAATAGCAGTTTGGGCGTAGGTTGAGGGGAAAGGTGAATTAGGCCTTGTTTCTAAGGTACATTGTTGCCATTGGCTTATATTGGCGGCCTGCAAGGTAGCAGTATTGCGTGTTTTTGGTGGGCAATTTGGGGGTGTTCTAGATTGTTGGGAGTGGGTTTAGGGGCCTGGGAGCACTGCTGGGAAGGTCTAATTTTGTGTCAAAATAGCAGTTTGGGCGTAGGTTGAGGGGAAAGGTGAATTAGGCCTTGTTTCTGAGGTGCATTGTTGCCATTGGCTTACATTGGCGGCCTGCAAGGTAGCAGTATTGCGTGTTTTTGGTGAGCAATTTGGGGGTGTTCTAGATTGTTGGGAGTGGGTTTAGGGGTCTGGAAGCACTGCTGGGAAGGTCTAATTTTGTGTCAAAATAGCAGTTTGGTCGTAGGTTAAGGGTAAAGGGGAATTAGGCCCTGTTTCTGAGGTGCATTTTTGCCATTGGCTTACATTGGTGGCCTGCAAGGTAGCTGTATTGCAGTGTTTTTGGGAAGCTATTTGGGGGTGTTCTAGATTTTTGGGAGTGGGTTTAGGGGTCTGGGAGCACTGCTGGGAAGGTCTAATTTTGTGTCAAAATAGCTGTTTGGTCGTACGTTGAGGGGAGAGAGGAATTAGCCCCTGTTTCTGAGGTGCATTTTTGCCATTGGCTTACATTGGTGGCCTGCAAGGTAGCTGTATTGCGTGTTTTTGGGAAGCTATTTGGGGGTGCTATAGATTTTTGGGAGTGGGTTTAGGGGTCTGGGAGCACTGCTGGGAAGGTCTAATTTTGTGTCAAAATAGCATTTTGGGCGTAGGTTGAGGGGAAAGGTGAATTAGGCCTTGTTTCTGAGGTGCATTGTTGCCATTGGCTTACATTGGCGGCCTGCAAGGTAGCAATATTGCGTGTTTTTGGTGAGCAATTTGGGGGTGTTCTAGATTGTTGGGAGTGGGTTTAGGGGTCTGGAAGCACTGCTGGGAAGGTCTCATTTTGTGTCAAAATAGCAGTTTGGTCGTAGGTTGAGAGGAAAGGGGAATTAGGCCCTGTTTCTGGGGTGTTTTTTTGCCATTGGATACATTGGCGGCCTGCAAGGTAGCTGTATTGCGTGTTTTTAGGAAGCTATTTGGGGGTGTTCTAGATTTTTGGGAGTGGGTTTAGGGGTCTGGGAGCACTGCTGGGAAGTTCTAATTTTGTGTCAAAATATCAGTTTGGTCCTAGGTTGAGGGGAAAGGGGAATTAGGCCCTGTTTCTGAGGTGCTTTTATGCCATTGGCTTACATTGGTGGCCTGCAAGGTAGCTCTATTGCGTGTTTGTGGGAAGCTATTTGGGGGTATTCTAGATATTTGGGAGTGGGTTTAGGGGCCTGGGAGCACTGCTGGGAAGGTCTAATTTTGTGTCAAAATAGCAGTTTGGGCGTAGGTTGAGGGGAAAGGTGAATTAGGCCTTGTTTCTGAGGTGCATTGTTGCCATTGGCTTACATTGGCGGCCTGCAAGGTAGCAGTATTGCGTGTTTTTGGTGAGCAATTTGGGGGTGTTCTAGATTGTTGGGAGTGGGTTTAGGGGTCTGGGAGCAGTGCTGGGAAGGTCTAATTTTGTGTCAAAATAGCAATTTGGTCGTAGGTTGAGGGGAAAGGGGTATTAGGCCCTGTTTCTGAGGTGCATTTGTGCCATTGGCTTACATTGGCGCCCTACAAGGTAGCAGTATTGCGTGTTTTTGGGAAGCTATTTAGGGGTGTTCTAGATTTTTGGGAGTGGGTTTAGGGGTCTGGAGCACTGCTGGGAAGGTCTCATTTTGTGTCAAAATAGCAGTTTGGTCGTAGGTTGAAAGGAAAGGGGAATTAGGCCCTGTTTCTGAGGTGTTTTTTTGCCATTGGATACATTGGCGGCCTGCAAGGTAGCTGTATTGCGTGTTTTTAGTAAGCTATTTGGGGGTGTTCTAGATTTTTCGGAGTGGGTTTAGGCGTCTGGGAGCACTGCTGGGAAGGTCTCATTTTGTGTCAAAATAGCAGTTTGGCCGTAGGTTGAGGGGAAAGGGGAATTAGGCCCTGTTTCTGAGGTGTATCTTTGCCATTGGCTTACATTGGCGGCCTGCAAGGTAGCTGTATTGCATTTTTTTGGGGAAGCTATTTGGGGGTGTTCTAGATTTCTGGGAGTGGGCTTAGGGGTCTGGGAGCAGTGCTGGGAAGGTCTAATTTTGTGTCAAAATAGCAATTTGGTCGTAGGTTGAGAGGAAAGGGGAATTAGGCCCTGTTTCTGGGGTGTTTTTTTGCCATTGGATACATTGGCGGCCTGCAAGGTAGCTGTATTGCGTGTTTTTAGGAAGCTATTTGGGGGTGTTCTAGATTTTTGGGAGTGGGTTTAGGGGTGTGGGAGCACTGCTGGGAAGTTCTAATTTTGTGTCAAAATATCAGTTTGGTCCTAGGTTGAGGGGAAAGGGGAATTAGGCCCTGTTTCTGAGGTGCTTTTATGCCATTGGCTTACATTGGTGGCCTGCAAGGTAGCTGTATTGCGTGTTTGTGGGAAGCTATTTAGGGGTGTTCTAGATTCCTGGGAGTGGGTTTAGGGGTCTGGAGCTCTGCTGGGAAGGTCTAATTTTGTGTCAAAATAGCAATTTGGGCGTAGGTTGAGGGGAAAGGTGAATTAGGCCTTGTTTCTAAGGTACATTGTTGCTATTGGCTTACATTGGCGGCCTGCAAGGTAGCAGTATTGCGTGTTTTTGGTGGGCAATTTGGGGGTGTTCTAGATTGTTGGGAGTGGGTTTAGGGCCCTGGGAGCACTGCTAGGAAGGTCTAATTTTGTGTCAAAATAGCAGTTTGGGCGTAGGTTGAGGGGAAAGGGGAATTAGGCCTTGTTTCTGAGGTGCATTGTTGCCATTGGCTTACATTGGCGGCCTGCAAGGTAGCAGTATTGCGTGTTTTTGGTGAGCAATTTATGGGTGTTCTAGATATTTGGGAGTGGGTTTAGGCGTCTGGGAGCACTGCTGGGAAGGTCTAATTTTGTGTCAAAAGAGCAGTTTGGCCATAGGTTGAGGGGAAAGGGGAATTAGGCCCTGTTTCTAAGGTGTATTTTTGCCATTGGCTTACATTGGCGGCCTGCAAGGTGGCTGTATTGCATTTTTTTGGGGAAGCTATTTGGGGGTGTTCTAGATTTCTGGGAGTGGGCTTAGGGGTCTGGGAGCAGTGCTGGGAAGGCCTAATTTTGTGTCAAAATAGCAATTTGGTCGTAGGTTGAGGGGAAAGGGGAATTAGGCCCTGTTTCTGAGGTGCATTTGTGCCATTGGCTTACATTGGCGCCCTACAAGGTAGCAGTATTGCGTGTTTTTGGGAAGCTATTTAGGGGTGTACTAGATTTCTGGGAGCGGCTTTAGGGGTCTGGAGCACTGCTGGGAAGGTCTAATTTTGTGTCAAAATAGCAATTTGGGCGTAAGTTGAAGGGAAAGGGGAATTAGGCCCTGTGTCTGAGGGTCATTTTGACCAGTGGCTTACATTGTCGGCCTGCAAAGTAGCTTGTTTGCGTGTTTTTGGGAAGCTATTTAGGGGTGTTCTAGATTTCTGGGAGTGGGTTTAGGGGTCTGGGAGCACTGCTGGGAAGGTCTAATTTTGTGTCAAAATAGAAATTTGGGCGTAAGTTGAGGGGAAAGGGGAATTAGGCCCTGTTTCTGAGGTGCATTTTTGCCATTGGCTTACATTGGCGCCCTACAAGGTAGCAGTATTGCGTGTTTTTGGGAAGCTATTTGGGGGTGTTCTAGATTTTTGGGAGTGGGTTTAGGGGTCTGGAGCACTGCTGGGAAGGTCTAATTGTGTGTCAAAATAGCTGTTTGGGCGTAGGTTGAGGAGAAAGGGGAATTAGGCCTTGTTTCTGAGGTGCATTTTTGCCATTGGCTTACATTGGCGGTCTGCAAGGTAGCAGTATTGCGTATTTTTGGTGGGCACTTTGGGGGTGTTCTAGATTGTTGGGAGTGGATTTAGGGGCCTGAGAGCACTGCTGGGAAGGTCTAATTTTGTCTCAAAATAGCAGTTTGGCCATAGGTTGAGGGGAAAGGGGAATTAGGCCCTGTTTCTGAGGTGCATTTTTGCCATTGGCTTACATTGGCGGCCTGCAAGGTAGCTGTATTGCGTGTTATTGAGAAGCTATTTGGGGGTGTTCTAGATTGTTGGGAGTGGGTTTAGGGGCCTGGGAGCACTGCTGGGAAGGTCTAATTGTGTGTCAAAATAGCAGTTTGGTCGTAGGTTGAGGGAAAAGGGGAATTAGGGCGTGTTTCTGAGGTGCTTTTTTGCCATTGGCTTACATTGGCGGCCTGCAAGGTAGCTGTATTGCGTGTTTTTGGGAGGCTATTTGGGGGTGTTCTAGATCTTTGGGAATTGGTTTAGGGGTCTGGGAGCTCTGCTGGGAAGGTCTAATTTTGTGTCAAAATAGCAGGTAGCTGTATTGCGTGTTTGTGGGAAGCCATTTGGGGGTATTCTAGATATTTGGGAGTGGGTTTAGGCGTCTGGGAGCACTGCTGGGAAGGTCTCATTTTGTGTCAAAATAGCAATTTGGTCGTAGGTTGAGGGGAAAGGGGAATTAGGCCCTGCTTCTGAGGTCATTTGTGCCATTGGCTTACATTGGCGCCCTACAAGGTAGCAGTATTGCGTGTTTTTGGGAAGCTATTTAGGGGTGTTCTAGATTTCTGGGAGTGGGTTTAGGGGTCTGGAGCTCTGCTGGGAAGGTCTAATTTTGTGTCAAAATAGCAGTTTGGTTGAAGGTTGAGGGGAAAAGGGAATTAGTCCCTGTTTCTGAGGTGCATTTTGACCATTGGCTTACATTGTCGGCCTGCAAAGTAGCTGTATTGCGTGTTTTTGGGAAGCTATTTAGGGGTGTTCTAGATTTCTGAGAGTGGGTTTAGGGGTCTGGGAGCACTGCTGGGAAAGTCTAATTTTGTGTCAAAATAGCAGTTTGGTCGTAGGTTGAGGGGAAAGGGGAATTAGGGCCTGTTTCTGAGGTGCTTTTTTGCCATTGGCTTACATTGGTGGCGTGGGAAGTAGCTGTATTGCGTGTTTTTGGAAGCTATTTGGGGTTGTTCTAGATTTTGGGAGTGGGTTTAGGGGTCTGGAAGCACTGCTGGGAAGCTCTAATTTTGTGTCAAAATAGCAGTTTTGGCGAAGGTTGAGGGAAAGGGGAATTAGTCCTTGTTTCTGAGGTGGATTTTTGCCATTGGATTACATTGGCGCCCTGCAAGGTAGCTGTATTGCGTGTTTTTGGGAAGCTATTTGGGGGTGTTCTAGATTTTTGGGAGTGGGTTTACGGGTCTGGGAGCACTGCTGGGAAGGTCTAATTGTGTGTCAAAATAGCAGTTTGGGCGTAGGTTGAGGGGAAAGGGGAATTATTCCCTGTTTCTGAGGTGCATTTTTGCCGTTGGCTTACATAGGCGGCCTGCAAGGCAGCTGTATTGCATGTTTTGGGAAGCTGTTTGGGGGTGTTCTAGATTTTTGGAGTGGGTTTAGGGGTCTGGGAGTACTGCTGGGAAGGTCTAATCTTGTCTCAAAATAGCAGTTTGATTGAAGGTTGAGGGGAAAAGGGAATTAGTCCCTGTTTCCGAGGTGCATTTTGACCATTGGCTTACATTGGCGGCCTGCAAAGTAACTGTATTGCGTGTTTTAGGGAAACTATTTACGGGTGTTCTAGATTTCTGGGAGTGGGTTTAGGGGTCTGGGGGCACTGCTGGGAAGGTCTAATCTTGTGTCAAAGTAGCAATTTGGGCGTAAGTTGAGGGGAAAAGGGAATTAGTCCCTGTTTCTGAGGTGCATTTTGACCATTGGCTTACATTGGCGGCCTGCAAGGTACCTGTATTTCGTGTTTTTGAGAAGCTATTTGAGGGTGTTCTAGATTGTTGCAAGTGGGTTTAGGGGCCTGGGAGCACTGCTGGAAAAGTCTAATTTTGTCTCAAAATATCAGTTTGGGCGTAGGTTGAGGGGAAAGGGGAATTAGGCCCTGTTTCTGAAGCGCTGTTTTTCCATTGGATACATTGGCGGCCTAAAGGTAGCTGTATTGCGTGTTTTTGGGAAGCTATTTGGGGGTGTTCTAGATTTTTGGGAATGGGTTTAGGGGTCTGGGAGCACTACTGAGAAGGTCTAATTTTGTGTCAAAAAAGCAGTTTGGTCGTAGTTAAGGGTAAAGGGGAATTATTCCCTGTTTCTGAGGTGCATTTTTGCCATTGGCTTACATTGGCGGCCTGCAAGGTAGCTGTATTGCGTCTTTTTGGGAAGCTATTTGGTGGTGTTCTAGATTTTTGGGAATGGGTTTAGCGGTCTGGAAGCACTGCTGGGAAGGTGTAATGTTGTCTCAATATATCAGTTTAGGCGTAGGTTGAGGGGAAAGGTGAATTAGGCCCTGTTTCTGAGGTGCATTTTTGCCATTGGCTTACATTTGCCGCCTGCAAGGCAGCTGTATTGCGTGTTTTGGGAAGCTGTTTGGGGGTGTTCTAGATCTTTGGAGTGGGTTTAGGGGTCTGGGAGTACTTCTGGGAAGGTCTAATCTTGTCTCAAAATAGCAGTTTGATTGAAGGTTGAGGGGAAAAGGGAATTAGTCCCTGTTTCTGAGGTGCATTTTGACCATTGGCTTACATTGGCGGCCTGCAAGGTAGCTGTATTGCGTGTTTTTGGGAAGCTATTTGGGGGTGCTCTAGATTTTTTGGGAGTGGGTTTAGGGGTCTGGGAGCACTGCTGGGAAGGTCTAATTTTGTGTCAAAATAGAAGTTTAGTTGTAGGTTGAGGGGAAAGGGGAATTAGGGCCTGTTTCTGAGCTGCTTTTTTGCAATTGGCTTGCATTGGTGGCGTGCAAGGTAGCTGTATTGCGTGTTTTTGGAAGCTATTTGGGGTTGTTCTAGATTTTTTGGAGTTTGTTTAGGGGTCTGGGACCACTGCTGGGAAGGTCAAATTTTGTGTTTAAATAGCAGTTTGGTCGTAGGTTGAGGGGAAAGGGGAATTAGTCCCTGTTTCTGAGGTGCATTTTTGCCACTGGCTTACATTGGCGGCCTGCAAGGCAGCTGTATTGCGTGTTTTGGGAAGCTGTTTGGGGGTGTTCTAGATTTTTGGGAGTGGGTTTAGGGGTCTTGGATTACTGCTGGGAAGGTCTAATCATGTCTCAAAATAGCAGTTTGCTTGAAGGTTGTGGGGAAAAGGGAATTAGTCTCTGTTTCTGAGGTGCATTTTGACTATTGGCTTACATTGGCGGCCTGCAAAGTACCTGTATTGCGTGTTTTTGGGAAACTATTTACGGGTGTTCTAGATTTCTGGGAGTGGGTTTAGGGGTCTGGGAGCACTGCTGGGAAGGTCTAATTTTGTGTCAAAATAGCAGTTTTGGCGTAAGTTGAGGAGAAAGGGGAATTAGGCCCTGTTTCTGAGGTGCATTTTTGCCATTGGCTTACATTGGCGGCCTGCAAGTTACCTGTATTGCGTGTTTTTGATAAGCTATCTGGGGGTGTTCTAGATTTTGGGAGTGGGTTTAGGGGTCTGGAAGCACTGCTGCGAAGGTCTAATTTTGTGTTTAAATAGCAGTTTTGGCGTAGGTTTAGGGGAAAGGGGAATTAGGCCCTGTTTCTGAGGTGCATTTTTGCCATTGGCTTACATAGGCGGCCTGCAAGGCAGCTGTATTGCGTGTTTTGGGAAGCTGTTTGGGGGTGTTCTACATTTTTGGAGTGGGTTTAGGGGTCTGGGAGTACTGCTGGGAAGGTCTAATCTTGTCTCAAAATAGCAGTTTGATTGAAGGTTGAGGGGAAAAGGGAATTAGTCCCTGTTTCTGAGGTGCATTTTGACCATTGGCTTACATTGGCGGCCTGCAAAGTAGCTGTATTGCGTGTTTTTGGGAAGCTATTTAGGGGTGTTCTAGATTTCTGGGAGTGGGTTTAGGGGTCTGGGGGCACTGCTGGGAAGGTCTAATTTTGTGTCAAAACAGCAATTTGGGCGTACGTTGAGGGGAAAGGGGAATTAGGCCCTGTTTCTGAGGTGCATTTTTGCCATTGGCTTACATTGGCGGCCTGCAAGGTACCTGTATTGCGTGTTTTTGAGAAGCTATTTGGGGGTGTTCTAGATTGTTGCGAGTGGGTTTAGGGGCCTTGGAGCACTGCTGGGAATGTCTAATTATGTCTCAAAATATCGGTTTGGGAGTAGGTTGAGGAGAAAGGTGAATTAGGCCCTGTTTCTGAGGTGCATTTTTGCCTTTGGCTTACATTGGCGTCCTGCAAGGTAGCTGTATTGCGTGTTTTTGGGAAGCTATTTGGGGGTGTTCTAGATTTTTGGGAGTGGGTTTAGGGGTCTGGGAGCACTGCTGGGAAGGTCTAATTTTGTGTCAAAATAGCAGTTTGGGCGTAGGTTGAGGGGAAAGGGGAATTAGGCCCTGTTTCTGAGGTGCATTTTTGCCATTGGCTTACATAGGCGGCCTGCAAGGCAGCTGTATTGCGTGTTTTGGGAAGCTGTTTGGGGGTGTTCTAGATTTTTGGAGTGGGTTTAGGGGTCTGGGAGTACTGCTGGGAAGGTCTAATCTTGTCTCAAAATAGCAGTTTGATTGAAGGTTGAGGGGTAAAGGGGAATTATTCCCTGTTTCTGAGGTGCATTTTTGCCATTAGCTTACATTGGCGGCCTGCAAGGTAGCTGTATTGCGTGTTTTTGGGAAGCTATTTGGTGGTGTTCTAGATTTTTGGGAATGGGTTTAGGGGTCTGGAAGCACTGCTGGGAAGGTGTAATTTTGTCTCAATATATCAGTTTAGGCGTAGGTTGAGGGGAAAGGTGAATTAGGCCCTGTTTCTGAGGTGCATTTTTGCCATTGGCTTACATTTGCCGCCTGCAAGGCAGCTGTATTGCGTGTTTTGGGAAGCTGTTTTGGGGTGTTCTAGATCTTTGGAGTGGGTTTAGGGGTCTGGGAGTACTTCTGGGAAGGTCTAATCTTGTCTCAAAATAGCAGTTTGATTGAAGGTTGAGGGGAAAAGGGAATTAGTCCCTGTTTCTGAGGTGCATTTTGACCATTGGCTTACATTGGCTGCCTGCAAGGTAGCTGTATTGCGTGTTTTTGGGAAGCTATTTGGGGGTGCTCTAGATTTTTGGGAGTGGGTTTAGGGGTCTGGGAGCACTGCTGGGAAGGTCTAATTTTGTGTCAAAATAGAAGTTTAGTTGTAGGTTGAGGGGAAAGGGGAATTAGGGCCTGTTTCTGAGCTGCTTTTTTGCAATTGGCTTGCATTGGTGGCGTGCAAGGTAGCTGTATTGCGTGTTTTTGGAAGCTATTTGGGGTTGTTCTAGATTTTTTGGAGTTTGTTTAGGGGTCTGGGACCACTGCTGGGAAGGTCAAATTTTGTGTTTAAATAGCAGTTTGGTCGTAGGTTGAGGGGAAAGGGGAATTAGTCCCTGTTTCTGAGGTGCATTTTTGCCATTGGCTTACATTGGCGGCCTGCAAGGCAGCTGTATTGCGTGTTTTGGGAAGCTGTTTGGGGGTGTTCTAGATTTTTGGGAGTGGGTTTAGGGGTCTTGGATTACTGCTGGGAAGGTCTAATCATGTCTCAAAATAGCAGTTTGCTTGAAGGTTGTGGGGAAAAGGGAATTAGTCTCTGTTTCTGAGGTGCATTTTGACTATTGGCTTACATTGGCGGCCTGCAAAGTACCTGTATTGCGTGTTTTTGGGAAACTATTTACGGGTGTTCTAGATTTCTGGGAGTGGGTTTAGGGGTCTGGGAGCACTGCTGGGAAGGTCTAATTTTGTGTCAAAATAGCAGTTTTGGCGTAAGTTGAGGAGAAAGGGGAATTAGGCCCTGTTTCTGAGGTGCATTTTTGCCATTGGCTTACATTGGCGGCCTGCAAGTTACCTGTATTGCGTGTTTTTGATAAGCTATCTGGGGGTGTTCTAGATTTTGGGAGTGGGTTTAGGGGTCTGGAAGCACTGCTGCGAAGGTCTAATTTTGTGTTTAAATAGCAGTTTTGGCGTAGGTTTAGGGGAAAGGGGAATTAGGCCCTGTTTCTGAGGTGCATTTTTGCCATTGGCTTACATAGGCGGCCTGCAAGGCAGCTGTATTGCGTGTTTTGGGAAGCTGTTTGGGGGTGTTCTACATTTTTGGAGTGGGTTTAGGGGTCTGGGAGTACTGCTGGGAAGGTCTAATCTTGTCTCAAAATAGCAGTTTGATTGAAGGTTGAGGGGAAAAGGGAATTAGTCCCTGTTTCTGAGGTGCATTTTGACCATTGGCTTACATTGGCGGCCTGCAAAGTAGCTGTATTGCGTGTTTTTGGGAAGCTATTTAGGGGTGTTCTAGATTGTTGCGAGTGGGTTTAGGGGCCTTGGAGCACTGCTGGGAATGTCTAATTTTGTCTCAAAATATCGGTTTAGGAGTAGGTTGAGGAGAAAGGTGAATTAGGCCCTGTTTCTGAGGTGCATTTTTGCCTTTGGCTTACATTGGCGTCCTGCAAGGTAGCTGTATTGCGTGTTTTTGGGAAGCTATTTGGGGGTGTTCTAGATTTTTGGGAGTGGGTTTAGGGGTCTGGGAGCACTGCTGGGAAGGTCTAATTTTGTGTCAAAATAGCAGTTTGGGCGTAGGTTGAGGGGAAAGGGGAATTAGGCCCTGTTTCTGAGGTGCATTTTTGCCATTGGCTTACATAGGCGGCCTGCAAGGCAGCTGTATTGCGTGTTTTGGGAAGCTGTTTGGGGGTGTTCTAGATTTTTGGAGTGGGTTTAGGGGTCTGGGAGTACTGCTGGGAAGGTCTAATCTTGTCTCAAAATAGCAGTTTGATTGAAGGTTGAGGGGAAAAGGAAATTAGTCCCTGTTTCTGAGGTGCATTTTGAACATTTGCTTACATTGGCGGCCTGCAAAGTAGGTGTATTGCGTGTTTTGGTAAGCTATTTAGGGGTGTTCTAGATTTCTGGGAGTGGGTTTAGGGGCCTGGGGGCACTGCTGGGAAGGTCTAATTTTGTGTCAAAATAGCAATTTGGGCGTAAGTTGAGGTGAAAGGGGAATTAGGCCCTGTTTCTGAGGCGCTTTTTTTGCCATTGGATACATTGGCGGCCTGCAAGGTAGCTGTATTGCGTGTTCTTGGGAAGCTATTTGGGTGTGTTCTAGATTGTTGCAAGTGGGTTTAGGGGCCTGGGAGCACTGCTGGAAAAGTCTAATTTTGTCTCAAAATATCAGTTTGGGCGTAGGTTGAGGGGAAAGGGGAATTAGGCCCTGTTTCTGAAGCGCTGTTTTTCCATTGGATACATTGGCGGCCTAAAGGTAGCTGTATTGCGTGTTTTTGGGAAGCTATTTGGGGGTGTTCTAGATTTTTGGGAATGGGTTTAGGGGTCTGGGAGCACTACTGAGAAGGTCTAATTTTGTGTCAAAAAAGCAGTTTGGTCGTAGTTAAGGGTAAAGGGGAATTATTCCCTGTTTCTGAGGTGCATTTTTGCCATTGGCTTACATTGGCGGCCTGCAAGGTAGCTGTATTGCGTCTTTTTGGGAAGCTATTTGGTGGTGTTCTAGATTTTTGGGAATGGGTTTAGCGGTCTGGAAGCACTGCTGGGAAGGTGTAATTTTGTCTCAATATATCAGTTTAGGCGTAGGTTGAGGGGAAAGGTGAATTAGGCCCTGTTTCTGAGGTGCATTTTTGCCATTGGCTTACATTTGCCGCCTGCAAGGCAGCTGTATTGCGTGTTTTGGGAAGCTGTTTGGGGGTGTTCTAGATCTTTGGAGTGGGTTTAGGGGTCTGGGAGTACTTCTGGGAAGGTCTAATCTTGTCTCAAAATAGCAGTTTGATTGAAGGTTGAGGGGAAAAGGGAATTAGTCCCTGTTTCTGAGGTGCATTTTGACCATTGGCTTACATTGGCGGCCTGCAAGGTAGCTGTATTGCGTGTTTTTGGGAAGCTATTTGGGGGTGCTCTAGATTTTTGGGAGTGGGTTTAGGGGTCTGGGAGCACTGCTGGGAAGGTCTAATTTTGTGTCAAAATAGAAGTTTAGTTGTAGGTTGAGGGGAAAGGGGAATTAGGGCCTGTTTCTGAGCTGCTTTTTTGCAATTGGCTTGCATTGGTGGCGTGCAAGGTAGCTGTATTGCGTGTTTTTGGAAGCTATTTGGGGTTGTTCTAGATTTTTTGGAGTTTGTTTAGGGGTCTGGGACCACTGCTGGGAAGGTCAAATTTTGAGTTTAAATAGCAGTTTGGTCGTAGGTTGAGGGGAAAGGGGAATTAGTCCCTGTTTCTGAGGTGCATTTTTGCCACTGGCTTACATTGGCGGCCTGCAAGGCAGCTGTATTGCGTGTTTTGGGAAGCTGTTTGGGGGTGTTCTAGATTTTTGGGAGTGGGTTTAGGGGTCTTGGATTACTGCTGGGAAGGTCTAATCATGTCTCAAAATAGCAGTTTGCTTGAAGGTTGTGGGGAAAAGGGAATTAGTCTCTGTTTCTGAGGTGCATTTTGACTATTGGCTTACATTGGCGGCCTGCAAAGTACCTGTATTGCGTGTTTTTGGGAAACTATTTACGGGTGTTCTAGATTTCTGGGAGTGGGTTTAGGGGTCTGGGAGCACTGCTGGGAAGGTCTAATTTTGTGTCAAAATAGCAGTTTTGGCGTAAGTTGAGGAGAAAGGGGAATTAGGCCCTGTTTCTGAGGTGCATTTTTGCCATTGGCTTACATTGGCGGCCTGCAAGTTACCTGTATTGCGTGTTTTTGATAAGCTATCTGGGGGTGTTCTAGATTTTGGGAGTGGGTTTAGGGGTCTGGAAGCACTGCTGCGAAGGTCTAATTTTGTGTTTAAATAGCAGTTTTGGCGTAGGTTTAGGGGAAAGGGGAATTAGGCCCTGTTTCTGAGGTGCATTTTTGCCATTGGCTTACATAGGCGGCCTGCAAGGCAGCTGTATTGCGTGTTTTGGGAAGCTGTTTGGGGGTGTTCTACATTTTTGGAGTGGGTTTAGGGGTCTGGGAGTACTGCTGGGAAGGTCTAATCTTGTCTCAAAATAGCAGTTTGATTGAAGGTTGAGGGGAAAAGGGAATTAGTCCCTGTTTCTGAGGTGCATTTTGACCATTGGCTTACATTGGCGGCCTTCAAAGTAGCTGTATTGCGTGTTTTTGGGAAGCTATTTAGGGGTGTTCTAGATTTCTGGGAGTGGGTTTAGGGGTCCGGGGGCACTGCTGGGAAGGTCTAATTTTGTGTCAAAACAGCAATTTGGGCGTACGTTGAGGGGAAAGGGGAATTAGGCCCTGTTTCTGAGGTGCATTTTTGCCATTGGCTTACATTGGCGGCCTGCAAGGTACCTGTATTGCGTGTTTTTGAGAAGCTATTTGGGGGTGTTCTAGATTGTTGCGAGTGGGTTTAGGGGCCTTGGAGCACTGCTGGGAATGTCTAATTATGTCTCAAAATATCGGTTTGGGAGTAGGTTGAGGAGAAAGGTGAATTAGGCCCTGTTTCTGAGGTGCATTTTTGCCTTTGGCTTACATTGGCGTCCTGCAAGGTAGCTGTATTGCGTGTTTTTGGGAAGCTATTTGGGGGTGTTCTAGATTTTTGGGAGTGGGTTTAGGGGTCTGGGAGCACTGCTGGGAAGGTCTAATTTTGTGTCAAAATAGCAGTTTGGGCGTAGGTTGAGGGGAAAGGGGAATTAGGCCCTGTTTCTGAGGTGCATTTTTGCCATTGGCTTACATAGGCGGCCTGCAAGGCAGCTGTATTGCGTGTTTTGGGAAGCTGTTTGGGGGTGTTCTAGATTTTTGGAGTGGGTTTAGGGGTCTGGGAGTACTGCTGGGAAGGTCTAATCTTGTCTCAAAATAGCAGTTTGATTGAAGGTTGAGGGGTAAAGGGGAATTATTCCCTGTTTCTGAGGTGCATTTTTGCCATTAGCTTACATTGGCGGCCTGCAAGGTAGCTGTATTGCGTGTTTTTGGGAAGCTATTTGGTGGTGTTCTAGATTTTTGGGAATGGGTTTAGGGGTCTGGAAGCACTGCTGGGAAGGTGTAATTTTGTCTCAATATATCAGTTTAGGCGTAGGTTGAGGGGAAAGGTGAATTAGGCCCTGTTTCTGAGGTGCATTTTTGCCATTGGCTTACATTTGCCGCCTGCAAGGCAGCTGTATTGCGTGTTTTGGGAAGCTGTTTGGGGGTGTTCTAGATCTTTGGAGTGGGTTTAGGGGTCTGGGAGTACTTCTGGGAAGGTCTAATCTTGTCTCAAAATAGCAGTTTGATTGAAGGTTGAGGGGAAAAGGGAATTAGTCCCTGTTTCTGAGGTGCATTTTGACCATTGGCTTACATTGGCTGCCTGCAAGGTAGCTGTATTGCGTGTTTTTGGGAAGCTATTTGGGGGTGCTCTAGATTTTTGGGAGTGGGTTTAGGGGTCTGGGAGCACTGCTGGGAAGGTCTAATTTTGTGTCAAAATAGAAGTTTAGTTGTAGGTTGAGGGGAAAGGGGAATTAGGGCCTGTTTCTGAGCTGCTTTTTTGCAATTGGCTTGCATTGGTGGCGTGCAAGGTAGCTGTATTGCGTGTTTTTGGAAGCTATTTGGGGTTGTTCTAGATTTTTTGGAGTTTGTTTAGGGGTCTGGGACCACTGCTGGGAAGGTCAAATTTTGTGTTTAAATAGCAGTTTGGTCGTAGGTTGAGGGGAAAGGGGAATTAGTCCCTGTTTCTGAGGTGCATTTTTGCCACTGGCTTACATTGGCGGCCTGCAAGGCAGCTGTATTGCGTGTTTTGGGAAGCTGTTTGGGGGTGTTCTAGATTTTTGGGAGTGGGTTTAGGGGTCTTGGATTACTGCTGGGAAGGTCTAATCATGTCTCAAAATAGCAGTTTGCTTGAAGGTTGTGGGGAAAAGGGAATTAGTCTCTGTTTCTGAGGTGCATTTTGACTATTGGCTTACATTGGCGGCCTGCAAAGTACCTGTATTGCGTGTTTTTGGGAAACTATTTACGGGTGTTCTAGATTTCTGGGAGTGGGTTTAGGGGTCTGGGAGCACTGCTGGGAAGGTCTAATTTTGTGTCAAAATAGCAGTTTTGGCGTAAGTTGAGGAGAAAGGGGAATTAGGCCCTGTTTCTGAGGTGCATTTTTGCCATTGGCTTACATTGGCGGCCTGCAAGTTACCTGTATTGCGTGTTTTTGATAAGCTATCTGGGGGTGTTCTAGATTTTGGGAGTGGGTTTAGGGGTCTGGAAGCACTGCTGCGAAGGTCTAATTTTGTGTTTAAATAGCAGTTTTGGCGTAGGTTTAGGGGAAAGGGGAATTAGGCCCTGTTTCTGAGGTGCATTTTTGCCATTGGCTTACATAGGCGGCCTGCAAGGCAGCTGTATTGCGTGTTTTGGGAAGCTGTTTGGGGGTGTTCTACATTTTTGGAGTGGGTTTAGGGGTCTGGGAGTACTGCTGGGAAGGTCTAATCTTGTCTCAAAATAGCAGTTTGATTGAAGGTTGAGGGGAAAAGGGAATTAGTCCCTGTTTCTGAGGTGCATTTTGACCATTGGCTTACATTGGCGGCCTGCAAAGTAGCTGTATTGCGTGTTTTTGGGAAGCTATTTAGGGGTGTTCTAGATTTCTGGGAGTGGGTTTAGGGGTCTGGGGGCACTGCTGGGAAGGTCTAATTTTGTGTCAAAACAGCAATTTGGGCGTACGTTGAGGGGAAAGGGGAATTAGGCCCTGTTTCTGAGGTGCATTTTTGCCATTGGCTTACATTGGCGGCCTGCAAGGTACCTGTATTGCGTGTTTTTGAGAAGCTATTTGGGGGTGTTCTAGATTGTTGCGAGTGGGTTTAGGGGCCTTGGAGCACTGCTGGGAATGTCTAATTTTTTCTCAAAATATCGGTTTGGGAGTAGGTTTAGGAGAAAGGTGAATTAGGCCCTGTTTCTGAGGTGCATTTGTGCCTTTGGCTTACATTGGCGTCCTGCAAGGTAGCTGTATTGCGTGTTTTTGGGAAGCTATTTGGGGGTGTTCTAGATTTTTGGGAGTGGGTTTAGGGGTCTGGGAGCACTGCTGGGAAGGTCTAATTTTGTGTCAAAATAGCAGTTTGGGCGTAGGTTGAGGGGAAAGGGGAATTAGGCCCTGTTTCTGAGGTGCATTTTTGCCATTGGCTTACATAGGCGGCCTGCAAGGCAGCTGTATTGCGTGTTTTGGGAAGCTGTTTGGGGGTGTTCTAGATTTTTGGAGTGGGTTTAGGGGTCTGGGAGTACTGCTGGGAAGGTATAATCTTGTCTCAAAATAGCAGTTTGATTGAAGGTTGAGGGGAAAAGGAAATTAGTCCCTGTTTCTGAGGTGCATTTTGAACATTTGCTTACATTGGCGGCCTGCAAAGTAGGTGTATTGCGTGTTTTGGTAAGCTATTTAGGGGTGTTCTAGATTTCTGGGAGTGGGTTTAGGGGCCTGGGGGCACTGCTGGGAAGGTCTAATTTTGTGTCAAAATAGCAATTTGGGCGTAAGTTGAGGTGAAAGGGGAATTAGGCCCTGTTTCTGAGGTGCATTTTTGCCATTGGCTTACATAGGCGGCCTGCAAGGCAGCTGTATTGCGTGTTTTGGGAAGCTGTTTGGGGGTGTTCTAGATTTTTGGAGTGGGTTTAGGGGTCTGGGAGTACTGCTGGGAAGGTCTAATCTTGTCTCAAAATAGCAGTTTGATTGAAGGTTGAGGGGTAAAGGGGAATTATTCCCTGTTTCTGAGGTGCATTTTTGCCATTAGCTTACATTGGCGGCCTGCAAGGTAGCTGTATTGCGTGTTTTTGGGAAGCTATTTGGTGGTGTTCTAGATTTTTGGGAATGGGTTTAGGGGTCTGGAAGCACTGCTGGGAAGGTGTAATTTTGTCTCAATATATCAGTTTAGGCGTAGGTTGAGGGGAAAGGTGAATTAGGCCCTGTTTCTGAGGTGCATTTTTGCCATTGGCTTACATTTGCCGCCTGCAAGGCAGCTGTATTGCGTGTTTTGGGAAGCTGTTTGGGGGTGTTCTAGATCTTTGGAGTGGGTTTAGGGGTCTGGGAGTACTTCTGGGAAGGTCTAATCTTGTCTCAAAATAGCAGTTTGATTGAAGGTTGAGGGGAAAAGGGAATTAGTCCCTGTTTCTGAGGTGCATTTTGACCATTGGCTTACATTGGCTGCCTGCAAGGTAGCTGTATTGCGTGTTTTTGGGAAGCTATTTGGGGGTGCTCTAGATTTTTGGGAGTGGGTTTAGGGGTCTGGGAGCACTGCTGGGAAGGTCTAATTTTGTGTCAAAATAGAAGTTTAGTTGTAGGTTGAGGGGAAAGGGGAATTAGGGCCTGTTTCTGAGCTGCTTTTTTGCAATTGGCTTGCATTGGTGGCGTGCAAGGTAGCTGTATTGCGTGTTTTTGGAAGCTATTTGGGGTTGTTCTAGATTTTTTGGAGTTTGTTTAGGGGTCTGGGACCACTGCTGGGAAGGTCAAATTTTGTGTTTAAATAGCAGTTTGGTCGTAGGTTGAGGGGAAAGGGGAATTAGTCCCTGTTTCTGAGGTGCATTTTTGCCACTGGCTTACATTGGCGGCCTGCAAGGCAGCTGTATTGCGTGTTTTGGGAAGCTGTTTGGGGGTGTTCCAGATTTTTGGGAGTGGGTTTAGGGGTCTTGGATTACTGCTGGGAAGGTCTAATCATGTCTCAAAATAGCAGTTTGCTTGAAGGTTGTGGGGAAAAGGGAATTAGTCTCTGTTTCTGAGGTGCATTTTGACTATTGGCTTACATTGGCGGCCTGCAAAGTACCTGTATTGCGTGTTTTTGGGAAACTATTTACGGGTGTTCTAGATTTCTGGGAGTGGGTTTAGGGGTCTGGGAGCACTGCTGGGAAGGTCTAATTTTGTGTCAAAATAGCAGTTTTGGCGTAAGTTGAGGAGAAAGGGGAATTAGGCCCTGTTTCTGAGGTGCATTTTTGCCATTGGCTTACATTGGCGGCCTGCAAGTTACCTGTATTGCGTGTTTTTGATAAGCTATCTGGGGGTGTTCTAGATTTTGGGAGTGGGTTTAGGGGTCTGGAAGCACTGCTGCGAAGGTCTAATTTTGTGTTTAAATAGCAGTTTTGGCGTAGGTTTAGGGGAAAGGGGAATTAGGCCCTGTTTCTGAGGTGCATTTTTGCCATTGGCTTACATAGGCGGCCTGCAAGGCAGCTGTATTGCGTGTTTTGGGAAGCTGTTTGGGGGTGTTCTACATTTTTGGAGTGGGTTTAGGGGTCTGGGAGTACTGCTGGGAAGGTCTAATCTTGTCTCAAAATAGCAGTTTGATTGAAGGTTGAGGGGAAAAGGGAATTAGTCCCTGTTTCTGAGGTGCATTTTGACCATTGGCTTACATTGGCGGCCTGCAAAGTAGCTGTATTGCGTGTTTTTGGGAAGCTATTTAGGGGTGTTCTAGATTTCTGGGAGTGGGTTTAGGGGTCTGGGGGCACTGCTGGGAAGGTCTAATTTTGTGTCAAAACAGCAATTTGGGCGTACGTTGAGGGGAAAGGGGAATTAGGCCCTGTTTCTGAGGTGCATTTTTGCCATTGGCTTACATTGGCGGCCTGCAAGGTACCTGTATTGCGTGTTTTTGAGAAGCTATTTGGGGGTGTTCTAGATTGTTGCGAGTGGGTTTAGGGGCCTTGGAGCACTGCTGGGAATGTCTAATTTTTTCTCAAAATATCGGTTTGGGAGTAGGTTTAGGAGAAAGGTGAATTAGGCCCTGTTTCTGAGGTGCATTTGTGCCTTTGGCTTACATTGGCGTCCTGCAAGGTAGCTGTATTGCGTGTTTTTGGGAAGCTATTTGGGGGTGTTCTAGATTTTTGGGAGTGGGTTTAGGGGTCTGGGAGCACTGCTGGGAAGGTCTAATTTTGTGTCAAAATAGCAGTTTGGGCGTAGGTTGAGGGGAAAGGGGAATTAGGCCCTGTTTCTGAGGTGCATTTTTGCCATTGGCTTACATAGGCGGCCTGCAAGGCAGCTGTATTGCGTGTTTTGGGAAGCTGTTTGGGGGTGTTCTAGATTTTTGGAGTGGGTTTAGGGGTCTGGGAGTACTGCTGGGAAGGTATAATCTTGTCTCAAAATAGCAGTTTGATTGAAGGTTGAGGGGAAAAGGAAATTAGTCCCTGTTTCTGAGGTGCATTTTGAACATTTGCTTACATTGGCGGCCTGCAAAGTAGGTGTATTGCGTGTTTTGGTAAGCTATTTAGGGGTGTTCTAGATTTCTGGGAGTGGGTTTAGGGGCCTGGGGGCACTGCTGGGAAGGTCTAATTTTGTGTCAAAATAGCAATTTGGGCGTAAGTTGAGGTGAAAGGGGAATTAGGCCCTGTTTCTGAGGCGCTTTTTTTGCCATTGGATACATTGGCGGCCTGCAAGGTAGCTGTATTGCGTGTTCTTGGGAAGCTATTTGGGTGTGTTCTAGATTTTTGGGAGTTGGTTTAGGGGTCTGGGAGCACTGCTCGGAAGGTCTAATTTTTTGTCAAAATAGCAGTTTGGCCGTAGATTGAGGGGAAAGGGGAATTAGGCCCTGTTTCTGAGGTGCATTTTTGCTATTGGCTTACTTTGGTGGCCTGCAAGGTAAATGTATTGTGTGTTTTTGGGAAGCTATTTGGGGGTGTTCTAGATTTTTAGGAGTTGGTTTAGGGGTCTGGGAGCACTGCTGGGAAGGTCTTATATTGTGTCAAAATAGCAGTTTGGTCGTAGGTTGAGGGGAAAGGGGAATTAGGCCCTGTTTCTGAGGTGCATTTTTGCCATTGGCTTACATTGGCGCCCTGCAAGGTAGCAGTGTTGCGTGTTTTTGGGAAGCTATTTGGGGGTGTTCTAGACATTTTGGGAGTGGGTTTAGGGGTCTGGAGCACTGCTGGGAAGGTCTAAAATAGCAGTTTGGGCGTAGGTTGAGGGGAAAGGGGAATTAGGCCTTGTTTCTGAGGTGCATTTTTGCCATTGGCTTACATTGGCGGCTTGCAAGGTAGCAGTATTGCGTGTTTTTGGTGAGCAATTTGGGGGTGGTCTAGATTGTTGGGAGTGGGTTTAGGGGCCTGGGAGCACTGCTGGGAAGGTCTAAAATAGCAGTTTGGTTGTAGGTTGAGGGGAAAGGTGCATTAGGCCCTGTTTCTGAGGTGCATTTTTGCCATTGGCTTACGTTTGCAAGCCGCTCCCAGCAGCTCTCCCAGACCCCTAAACCCACTCCCAAAAATCTAGAACAACCCCAAATAGCTTCCAAAAACACGCAATACAGCTACCTTGTAGGCCACCAATGTAAGCCAATGGCAAAAAAGCACCTCAGAAACAGGGACTAATTCCCCTTTCCCCTCAACCTACGACCAAACTGATATTTTGACACAAAATTAGACCTTCCCAGCAGTGCTCCCAGACCCGTAAACCCACTCCCAAAAATCTAGAGCACCCCCAAATAGCTTCCCAAAAACACGTAGGTGTGTTATGGCCAGCTTCCAGGTGCTGTGCTTCCACAGTATCTTCTCCATGTCTCCTTGTAGGTGTCAATGGCCTGCTTCCGCAGTATCTTCTTCATGTCTCCTCGTAGGTGTCTATGGCCTGCTTCCAGGTGCTGTTCTTTCGCAGGATCTTGTCCATGTCTGCCCGGTGAAGAGCCCTCATCCTGGCAACTTGATGGCGGAGTAGAAGACGAGGTGATAGCAGTCTCGGTTCGCGTCGCTGGTGCTGAAGCCCCCCGTGGCTCTGGGGGTCCCCGCTCTCAGGATGGAGCTCAGCTTCTCTCAACCCCCAGCGGCGCTTTCCTGCTCTTGGGATTTATTTTGATTTCTTTGTAGTAGCCCAATCGCTGCTGCCCTCGATGGCCAGGTGTTTTCTTGATGTACCAGGAGATCCTTTCCAGAGGAGGCGAATCCATGACAGACTGCTCTCCCACTTGCAATACTTTACATTATGATGATTTGAACTTTGCTGAGTTTTTTTATTGTTTCTTTCCTTTAACTGAGCGTTGCACTCTGATTTATTAACTAATTGATATTGAATGCATGTACCGGCTCCCATGTTCTGTCCTCCACCCCATATCCCTTCCACTCTACCAGATATTGCACCTTCCCTCTTACTATCCTAGAATCAAGAAGCACTTGTACCTCACATTCCTCCTGACCGTATATCTCTACAGGAGGCGGACGTTCAGGTATCCCCATACTGGAGGGACATGGTTGCAACAGGGAGACATGAAAGACTGGATGGATATGCCAACTTTCTGGTAATGATATCCTCATAGCCACTGGGTTAATCACTTCTTCTATTCCATAGGGACCGATGTATCTGGGTTTCAGTTTTTTCACCCCTTTTACCTGAACAGAAAATCAAAAACCCCGCCAGAGCGAATTAGGAGGTCCCACTGGGGGATCCTTGCATAGAGGTAACAAGAGACTAGGGACACCTGTCTGAGCAATGCGAATATGAATAGAAAACTCAGGCCACTGTTCTAGAAAAATACATATGTTTTATTTACAGTACATCAAAGGGATATATTCTAGGTAAGCATAAAATCATGGAGTTTCCTAGGTGCAAGGGTTTATAGAAAGCACGAAATTACAGATCCCACATACTCCCTCAGTGACTCCAGGCAAACATTCACTATCACTGCTTCAGACATTCAGATCATTCATACTCCAATCTAACATGAACTCATGGCAGTCTAGGGAAAA
This sequence comes from Lissotriton vulgaris, assembly GCF_964263255.1. Lineage (NCBI taxonomy): Eukaryota > Metazoa > Chordata > Amphibia > Caudata > Salamandridae > Lissotriton > Lissotriton vulgaris. The sequence continues at coordinate 780,540 of NW_028254400.1, read as the reverse complement.
ATGATATTAAATAATAACCACTAGAGGTTGTAATAGAGGTATGGAGGCGAACAGCGGTAGATGGTGTATTGGAACTTGTGCTGCATAAGTGCCATCCATGAGAGTTGCGCCAACGCGCGTTTCGATGCTGAGCCTAATGGGGCTGCATCTTCATCAGGGCGAAGGAGACCAGGAGGGGCAGGGGACTAGGCACTGATGGATACACTGTGGGTAAAAAGGATAGATTTAAGATGCTGTATAGTTAGAGTTAATCATCAGACATTGCTAAACATTTTTAAAAAAACACATCACATGGAAACTTTTTCTAAGTCTGACTAAGAGAGCCGAGTACTTAGTTTGTATAAATAGCAGCCTTGATATATCAGAAGATAGTTCATTTCAAGTTTTTTTATCATACACATTATTCACTCCAATAGGGAACATTTCGCTTCTCAGACAGGTGGGCGTCACTTGGGGGGATATCCAAAGTAGATTCAAGAAAAGTGTGTTCACCAATCCACACATAGATTCAAACAACCAAATCACACATTCAGGATCATGGATACACCACGGGCAGTGGCGGGCACTAGCACATACAGTGAGATGGGGGGAAATAAGAGTTATTATTAGCTTAAGGATGATAGTTAAAAGATGCAAGATACAGGGGTGAATTAAAATTAAAATTACCTATTTAAGGGATGTGCTTATGGAAAGCTTCCTATTGCAATGGTAACTTCAGTAGGCTCGGGCCGACCGGGTGGGGTCCATGGCGGTCCTATCAAAAAGGTAGGGGATATCAGAAAGGCTGAGTTCGAATAAGGGACCGACCAGGTCAGATTTCCATCAGGGGTTGGCCTTTCATTTTACCTGATAAGCATATGGAGGCACTCCGCTAGGCAAACTCAGAAGGTATCGTCAGTACGGTCGTGCACGAGGGGTCCTGCAAATCAAGGAAGGACCTCAGATTAATTAGATGCACATCATACATGTATAGTGGATGAATTGGCATAGTATCAGGTTTCAGGGTGGGGGAATGATCGGAAATCGGGGTGACCGGTAAAAGGAGGGTTTTGGTTGATGGCCGCAAAACCATACGATGATGTCCTCGCTGAGTTTACCGAATCCTGAAAACGTCGTTAGTACCCCTGATTTAGAGAAAATACACCAGCGTTGCAAGATTGGTAATGCAGTTGCTAGCTCCAATATGTCAATTTACCTGATGGATGGGGCAGCGGGGAGCGTCGCGGGACGGGGTCTCTACAGCGCTCCGAACTGGCGGGACGGGTCGAGGATAGGGGGATCAAACTAGAGGTCCTGGAACAGATAAAGGAAACTCTGGTGTATATACGTGAAAATTACAAGTCAGGAGGATGGGCATAAGCACTCCAGTCTAAGGTGCTCCAATACCTGCAAATTGCGAACTAGGCAGAGTCGTCTCCAGCTAGCGCGTAGGTAATCGGGGTTCAAAGAGTCGCGGATGGAAACCTATAGTGGAGGGAGAGCCTTAGGTTAATAAATCAGTTCCACAGTTAAGGTCACGTCTAGAGCTGTCATCTAGCTTACCTCATACGAGAGCGTGCAACGCGGACCGCAGGCCGGCTTCTTCTGTGGGTCCCAGGGGTGCAGGGACACGCGGGTCCGGACCAAGGGCATAAATGAGGAAGCGGATGGTATGGTAGAACATAGGAGCGCTCTGCTGGGGGGTGATCGAGGTTCACAGGATCGCGGATGGGGTCCTGTATAGAGGGAGAGCCTTAGGTTAATAGATGTGTTCCACGGCAAAGGTGCCGGTCACATCTGCTGCTATCATCTGGCTTACCTCATGGGCGGGCGAGCATCGTGGACCGCGGTGCGGCGTCTTCAGTGGGTCCCGGGAAAGTAAGGACAGGATGATCCGGTCGATAGGCTTAAATAGGGAGGCGGCCGGTAAGATTGGGCACAGGTGTGCTCGGCTGGATTGTCGGCACTACCGCGGATCAGAGAGGTTAGATCGGCGGCCATGTTGGAACGGGTAGGTTCGTTCCGGAGATGAAGTCCCGAAACGAGCGAAGCAGGGAGGTGTGGCAGTTCCGATAGGGCAGGGGTGGGTCTCTTATGTCAACACAGTGCTGAAGTCTCTGAATCCCACTGATACGTATTGGTAGGAGAGAAGGGTGGCTCAAAAAGGAAAAAACGCCCGGAAATCGGTTTAGAGGTCATAGAAACAGAACGATAAAAGCCAAGGTTTTAAATTTATAAAAAAGATGAGAAAACCTAGGACACATCACGAGTATTAAACAAAACCCCGAGGTGGTGAATTTATTAAAGGAAGAGGAGTAGTCTAGGGTATATAAAGAAACAAACCGTGAACATCCATTATACATCGTCATGGTCATAGTCAGAGGACCTCCTAACGTGAAGTTCAAGGAGCTGCATCTGCAAATATAGGGGTCGGCGGATAGCTGTTCCGGCCCCTTATAGGATGGCATTTTGCCAAGGGCATTCCTCATTGTTGCCTTTGGACACAGAGTTGAACATAAAGATCCAAAACACTTCTCTTTTTTTGCGGAGGTTCACTGGATCAATTCCGGTCTTTGCCTCAATTTTCTTCAGAATGAACCATCGGAGATCTTTTTCCGTGTGGTTCTGACTCAGCCAGTGGGTGACCAGGGGTGCAGATGTTTTCTGATTTCTGATATTGGACTTATGTTCCCCAATTCTCAGGCGACATTCGCGTCCGGTTTCTCCAACATATGGGAGATTGCACGGACATAGGATGATGTAGACCACATTCGCCGTCCTGCAGTTAGTCATTTTTTTGTTCCTAGCTACCGATATGGTTCGTTCAGTGGTGGTAACTGATTCACCAACTATGGCGTGGGGACACGCTTGGCATGAGCCACACTTATGATTGCCATAAATGGGGTCCAAGTTGGTAATGGATTTCTGAATTCTGTTGGGATTTTCCAATATCTTTCCTCTAACCAGATGATTTCTCAGGTTCCTGTTCCTTTTGAATGCGAATATTGGTCGTCTGAGAGGGGGACGGTCCTTCTCCAGATTGAGTAGATGCCAGCTCGAGTTGACGATCTGCCGAATTTTGTGGTTCATGTTGCTGTTACGAGTCACATACACCAATTGTTCCAAGGAGTCAGATTCCTTCGCTGCGAACATTGCTTCTCGATTGGCATACCTTGCCCTTTTGAATAACTCTCTAACCAATTTTCTTGGATAGCCGCGGTGTATTAATTTTTCTTTCAGGATATCAGCCTGAAGAAGGTAATCACAAACATTGGTGCAGTTCCTTCTGATGCGGAGGAATTGGCTGTATGGGTTGCTGTCTCGTTGGTTCCTGGGGTGAAAACTGGAGTATTGAAGCAAGGTGTTTCTGGCTGTAGGCTTGGTGTATAATGATACCTTAAGATGGTTATCCTGGTGTTCAACCCATAGGTCCAAAAATTCAATCCTCTCGGAGCTGAAATGACTGGTGAATCGTAAATTGGGGTCGGCTGCATTTAACCATGCTATGAATTCCTCCAGGGAGGTGTGGTCCCCTTCCCAAATTAGGAAAATGTCGTCAATGAAGCGACGCCATCCCCGGACATTCTCATAGAACGGGGCCACTTCATTGAAAATATTTGTGCGCTTGAATTCTCCCATGTACAGACAAGCTATACTCGGGGCACAGCTAGCCCCTATACTGACTCCAGTAGTTTGTTTGAATAGGGACTTGTTAAATTCAAAATAGTTCTCATGCAGGACTAATTCAAGACATTGTAAGATGAATTCAGAGTTGGTTATGTCGGGTTTGGTGCTTAGGATATTTTCGATCGTTTCATATGCCCCTCTTTGGGGGATATTCGAGTAGAGCGATTCAACATCGAGGGTAACCAGAAGTTCTCGATTCGGAAAAATGTCAGTTCCTTCCACCAAATTAATGAAGTGTCCTGTATCTTTCACATAGGACTTGAGCCCCGTAACCATCGGTTGGAGAAATTTGTCTATATACTTAGACAGGGGCTCAGTTGCCGATCCGATGGTGAATACTATAGGTCGCAGGGGGGGTCCTCGCAGTTCTTGTGGGTTTTGGGGACCCCATAGATAATGGGTATCCTAGTATGAGTTGGTGTGAGGAATTCAGCCTCCGCCTCGCAGATCCAATTGCGGTCCACCGCGTGAGTGACTATGCTAACTATCTTTTGCTTAAGGGTGGATTCAGGATTTCTGGTAATCTTCTGGTAATGTCCAGATAGACTGAGAAGGTCATTCATCTTTTCGATGTAGTTGGTTGTTTCAAACATGACAATGCCCCCGCCTTTATCACAAGGCTTGATGGTGATATTATTGTCATCTTTTAGTTCTCTGAGTATTACATCTTCATCATGGTGGAGATTGGACTCTGGCATGGGGACATATTTGATCATTTTCTCCACCTTGGACATCACAGTTTTTTCAAAAATGTCAATCTCAGGTCCCAGCATGTCGAGGGAGGGGGTAAAGGTAGATGGAGGTTTCAAACCAGATCTGTTCTCAGAGTCCCTGTTGTTGGGTTTATCTAGAAAGAATTTTTTTAGGCGAATCTTTCTGAAGAAAAGGTGTAGATCTTTGGTGAATTCGAACTTATCGAAGTTGGCAGCAGGTATAAATGAGAGACCCCGGGTCAATAGATCTATGGCCATCGGGTTAACTTCTTTTTTGGTGAGGTTGAACACCGGGATCCCTTTTATGTTTTCCAATATTGATGGCTGCGGGTTTGGACATACATTTGGGGTTGTCCTCGTCCCGTGCGGTAATTCCTGGTGTGTTGTCCCCCCGGTGGTTGACGTTGATTGCCCCGGCGATTCCCTAAAAAATTATTCTGAGGGTTGCCACGTTCATATCCTCCATTTCTGTTAGTTCGGTTGGTACTGTACCCTTAATCGTAGTTAGGGTTATATTGATCTTGGTTTTCCCCTTCTGAGTCCGTGGTATCTGAAAAGGTGGTGACCCTTTTGTGACCCCATCCAAGGGCTAAGGTTCGGGAGTTTCCATCCTCCTGGACAGAGTAATAACCAGGGGATAAGTAAGGATAGGCTCGTTCTTGGGTGTACATTCGAATGTCCTTGCGGAGTTTGTCGGTTTTTCTCTTTAGTAAATACTCCGTGAAGGAGTCCAGCTCCTGATGTATTTCCTCAAGTTTGCTTTTGCCCAGATCGTTTCATATGCCCCTCTTTGGGGGATATTCGAGTAGAGCGATTAAATCTATCCTTTTTACCCACAGTGTATCCATCAGTGCCTAGTCCCCTGCCCCTCCTGGTCTCCTTCGCCCTGATGAAGATGCAGCCCCATTAGGCTCAGCATCGAAACGCGCGTTGGCGCAACTCTCATGGATGGCACTTATGCAGCACAAGTTCCAATACACCATCTACCGCTGTTCGCCTCCATACCTCTATTACAACCTCTAGTGGTTATTATTTAATATCATTTTTCCCTAGACTGCCATGAGTTCATGTTAGATTGGAGTATGAATGATCTGAATGTCTGAAGCAGTGATAGTGAATGTATGCCTGGAGTCACTGAGGGAGTATGTGGGATCTGTAATTTCGTGCTTTCTATAAACCCTTGCACCTAGGAAACTCCATGATTTTATGCCTACCTAGAATGTATCCCTTTGATGTACTGTAAATAAAACATATGTATTTTTCTAGAACAGTGGCCTGAATTTTCTATTCATATTCGCATTGCTCAGACAGGTGTCCCTAGTCTCTTGTTACCTCTATGCAAGGATCCCCCAGTGGGACCTCCTAATTTGCTCTGGCGGGGTTTTTGATTTTCTGTTCAGTTACATTTCTTCCCCATTTCCTGCCAGCATTATAAAGTCCCCCCGGGGAACCCCCTTCTATCTCCATTTTTCACCCCTTTTAGTCGTATGTTTTTGGTAGCTAACCAAACCTTGTCTCCTACATGGTAAATGGGTTCTGGAGACCTCTTTTTGTCTGCATAGATTTTCTGTGTTTGCTGGGCCGTGAGAAGATGTTTTTTAGCATCTAGTAAGACAGCTTTGAGATGAGCGTGGTGTTCTTGTATGCTAGGATGCTTAGTGTGAATAGGCCATTCAAAGGGGAGCATGTTAGGATGGTATCCATTCAAGCAAAAAAAAGGCGAACATCCCAGCGTTGTGTGTTCTGAGTTATTGTACGTGATTTCTGCTGTCCATAACAAGGGATACCAGTCTGAAGAATTCTGGAGTGTGAAACAGCGGAGGTATTGTTCTAACGTTTGGTTCAGGCGTTCTGTTTTCCCATCAGTTTGAGGATGGTAACTACTCGATAGTCTGGCATCAATGTGCATGGTTTCACAAAGGGCCTTCCAGAAACGGGATATGAATTGGGAACCTCGATCCGTGATCAAGACATTCGGGATTCCGTGCAACCTAATCACGTTCTGCAGAAACACCAAAGCCAGTTCAAAGGATGTAGGTAACCGTTTGAGGGGTATAAAGTGTCCCATTTTGGATAGATGGTCTATGACCACTAAAATGGTGGTATACCCTTCACATGGTGGCATCTCTACGATGAAATCCATCGATAACGTGTGCCAAGGTTTAGGGGTTAAAGGAGGCCCGTAGGTTTGTTGTGATTGGATTTTTCTTGTGCACATACCGCACAGTTCTGTAAGTATGTTGAAGTGTCTTTTCTCAACGTGGGCCACCAAAAGGACCGTTCAATGTTGGCTATGGTTTTATATCTACCCAGGTGTCCTCCCACTGTTGAGTCATGTGCCCATGCCAGCACCTGGTTTTGTAGGAGTCTGTTGGGGAGATATAGCGCTAGGTAGTGGTAAAGTAAGTCCTCCTTTTTCGTACGGCATGTCGGTAGCTCCAATATCCAAGCATCGTGATCAATCCCTGCTACGGCCACTTTTAAATCCTCAATGAAGTCCTGGGAAGTGATCAAGGCTGTCGATGAGGTAGGAAAACATGTTTCAGGAAGGATAGAGTGGGGATCAGGATTTTCTGGTAGTGACAGGTTTTCGGGATCTTGAAGGCGAGACAACGCATCAGCCTTGCCGTTCTGTGGTCCGGGTTTATACTTTATAATGAAATCATAGTCGGAAAAGAAAAGAGTCCATCTCAACTGACGAGGTGTTAAAGCCTTTGCAGTTTTCAAAAATAGTAGATTGCGATGATCAGTGTAGATCTCTATGACGTGATGTGGTCCCAGAAGATAATGCCTCCACTCCTCGCACCCTCTCTTTATTGTGAGGAGCTCCTTGTCTGTTATCGAGTAATTTACTTCGCTCTGGGTAAGTTTTTTCGAGTAATAAGCCACCGGGTGTATCTGTCCTGTATTAGGACGGCGCGGATACAATACACCTCCTAGAGCGTATTGTGAGGCGTCGGTTTCCATAATGAACGGAAGGCGAGGATCTGGGTGTCGAAGAATGGGAGCTTGGATGAATCGTTCCTTGAGTATCGTAAATGACTCCTCGCCGCTTTCCCCCACTGGAAAGGTGTATTCTTTCGTAACAGGCTGGAGATGGGGTGAATGATTTTTGAGAAGTCCTTGATATAACGCCTGTAATAATTGTCGAACCTCAGGAAGCTTTGGATTGATTTTACATTTTGGGGTGTTTTCCATTGGGTGATAGCCTCCACCTTGCCCGTTTCCATCTGGAATCCCTGTGCATTTATAACATATCCCAAGAAGGCCACCTCTTGTACATGGAACAAGCACTTTTCCAATTTAGCATAGAGGGAGTGTATTCGGAGTCGTTCCAGGATGGTTTTTACATGAAGAACATGCTCTTGTAAACTGGATGAATAAACAAGTATATCATCGATGTACACTATGCATATTGTCTCGAGCAAGCCCCGGAGCACTTCATCCATAAGGTATTGAAAGGCTGCCGGGGCGTTGCAGAGTCCGAAAGGCATTACTCTGTACTCGAATAATCCGAACTTTGTTCGGAAGGCGGTTTTCCACTCATCGCCGTGTTTGACACGTACCAGATGATAGGCCCCTCGTAGGTCTAGTTTGGTGAAATAACGAGCCCCTTTTAGTTGGTCAAGTAAAACAGGTATCAAAGGCAAAGGGTTGCGATTCTTTACGGTGATCCGGTTGATTGCTCTGTAATCAATGCAGTTGCGTAACTCGTCGCAGTCCTTCTTCGAAATAAAGAAGAGAGGCGAGGAAGCCAGGAAAGAAGAGTGTCTTATGAAGCCTGAAGCAAGGTTCTCATCTAGATAGTTTCGTAGGTAATGCGTCTCTGGTTCCGTTAGGGCAGGGTTTCCCAAACTGTGGTCCGCGGACCCCCAGGGGTCCCTGACACATTCCCAGGGGGTCCGCAGGCTGCAGTTTTAAAAGCACTGCAAAGTATATTGTTTAATTAGCTGTTTTCAAAGAACAATAAAAGTGTCAAGATTACCACAGTGATTAATTTCTCTGCTGGAGAGACATGAGAGTTGTGTCCAGTGGCAGCTGTGACTGAACTAATGTAGCACAGAGGGTTAATATGCCTACTGCATAGAACGTGTACCTACCATGCCTTTTAAAAAACAGTATTTGATATGCATAGGTCAGTGGGTTACTGCTTTTGTCAGAGATTATTTTGTTACAGTGCACTTCACAATCGTAATCTAGCACAGTGACAAAAATCTGTCATCAAACAGCTGCATGCAAACTGCAAGGTACAAGTTAGTGACTTGTGTTTTTTCTCAGTCTTTCAGTATCCTGATGCTTCTAAAAAGGTTTATTTGGGTGGAAATACATTTTTATTGTTAAAGTCAATGCTAACCACTGTGTTATGTTCTGAATCCTGAGTTTGTGCTTCTCCAGACCAGCACTCTTTGACTTTGTGCTTCTCCAGACCAGCCTCCTTGGCTTAACAACACACTCCACTACTTCAGAAACGCAGGGCTGCACCATATTTACAAGAATATGGTTCAGCCCTGCGTTTCTCCTGCGCTGGCGCTACACTTAACAGGGGAAGATTGTTTATGTACAGGAAGGTCCCCCTTCCTGCAAATAAACAATCTTGAAATGTAATTTTGTCACTTCTATCTGTGCTGCTTAATGCAGCACACATGTAAGTTACAAAATGTAATTTTTTTTAAAGATTGTTGATGTGCAGGAAGGGTTGCCTTCCTGAACCTAAACAATCCAAGGTATTTTGCAAAAATAAGGAGAAATTAAGCATTTCTCCTTGTTTCGCCAAGTTAAGACCAGGTTTTCCCTGGTCTTACTTTTGGCGCTGCTTCCCATTTATGCTGCTCTTGTAATTAGGGGATAGCGTCAAAATCAATGGATATTGCAGGGGAAACGCCCACCGCAACACCCACTGCCCACCCCTTTCACGCTAATCATTTTTGTGAAAGGGGGTCTTATTTATAAGGAACTGTTAAGCCACGTTAAGTGGCTTAACGTTGCCTTGTAAATAAGGCAAAGCCCCTATCACCACGGGAACGTCTCAAAAAGTGATGTTCCCATGGTGATAGGGGCTTGTAAATATGCGCCTAAAATCATTAGTAATTCGAGTATTTGTTTTGTGTGCACGTGTGTTAATTTTTTTTGAATTACTGTTTTAATGTTTGAAATTTAAATCCTACAAATTGCTTGGGGGTCCCCGGCTTCCAGTGGTGACTCAATGGGGGTCCTCAGGAGTCAAAAGTTTGGGAACCGCTGCGTTAGGGCATAAACCCGACTGCAGGGAATTTCTGCCCTGGGAATAAGATCGATAAGGCAGTCATAGACTCGATGCGGTGGTAGTTGCGTAGCCTTCTGTTTATCAAAGATACTCTGGTACTCCTCATAGTCACTAGGCAATGAAGTAGTGCAACAATAATCAGGAGTATTACACGTGGTGCTAGAAGGAAGGCCTGAGAATCCTCGAGGAGAGTAGCCGGTACCGTGTCCTGTTTGATGCAGTGTTCTCTGCAATACTGGGAATTCAATACCACTGTGCGAGCCACCCACCCTACCACAGGATCATGTAAGGTAAGCCAGGGCATTCCTAATATGAGGCTAAATTAGGGGCGTCTATGACGTTGAATTGTATCTGTTCGAGATGGTTTTCACCGAATCGCATCAAGAGTGGGACGGTATGGTACGTAACAGGCCCAGATGTCAGTGCTGTTCCATCTACTGCACGTACGTTAGTTGGGGCCTTTTTCTTCTCCCATGCAATGCCGATGGTTTTGGAATAGTGTAGATCAATGAAGTTACTCGTGGCCCCGGAGTCCAGAAAGGCTGTCACAGCTATGGTTTGGTCATTGCTCGTTTGCAAGAAGACGCTCACAGTTATATGGGCGACTGCAGTCTGTAACGTATTGGCAATCATAGATGAGATCGTAGTTTTGTGGCCTATCGAATCAGGGATCCCTTTCTGACTCAGGCCTAGTAGTTTTACAACAATTCTTTGGTTCCTATGGATGCTTGTCCTCGAGGGGTGGTACCTTTATCAGGCAACTGAGCACGGGCACGGCATTCTCGAATGAAGTGGCCTCCTTTTCCACAATAAAGGCACAACTTAATTTTCCTCCTTCTCTCTCTTTCCTCCGAGGTAAGAGGCCCTCTGATCCCCCCTATCTGCATGGGTTCAGGTTGCAGGGATACATCTTCTGTCGGGGGCTTAGGTCTGGGGAGGAAGTACCGGGTTTCTCCCTTGGATCGGTCTCCTTTTCTTTCTTGAACCCTATGATCAAGTTGGACTGTTAAGTCGATCAGTTTTTCGCAATACCACTTGCGAAAGGACGTCTTTCAGTTCGCCCCTCAACCCCTGGTAAAAGAGAGAGGCCCTTTTTTCCTGTGGCCAGTCAGTTTCCACAATCAACCGGTTGAATGTGGTAATGTAGGTAAGTAGGTCTTGAGACCCCAGTCTGAGAGTCATCAATTCCCGATCCAGGGTGAGCATGTGGGATTTCCGGGCAAAAAGTTTCTCATTTCTAAACAGAAACCGGGGAAATCGTGCAACACTGGATCATTGCATTCCATCAAGGGGATAGTCCAGCTCGCAGCATTACCGCCCATATAGGACATCATAAACGTGGTTTTAGCGGCGTTGTCCTGAAACACTGCAGGCTTGCAGAGGAAATGTAAACGGCCTTGGTTTAAGAACGTCTCGCACTTCTTGGGTCTCCGTAGACTCGCTCGGGAGGAGCTAAGGGTATCCCTGTGTTTTGGATGACGTGTACAGTGGCAACAGAGTCAGGCGGTAAAGGTGGGGTAGAAGTGGTAGCGAAAAAGCCCCCCATAGGTGTAGAAGCTTGGGCTTGTGTGGTAGGTGTAGGAGGCGGAAAAGTTGCTTCTCTGATATAAGACCCCCTACCCTGCCTAGATATTCCTGCCACTTCCCTTCTCAAAGTGCCCATTTCTTTCCTTAATTCCTGATTTTCTAAACGGGAGGTTTGGACCTCCTGCTGCAGAGCGGTTAAGCTCTCCAGTAAAGAAGCCAAGACCACATTGGTGTCCATCGTTCAGGCTGGACGTCTTCCTTGGGCTCGACAATCTGTCACAGTTGTCAGCAGCTCCAGGCAAGATGTACGCCACTAACCTGTCTATCACAGCCAGCAGGACCGATGTCGTGAAGAGAAGCCCCCCTCTTACCCTAGACACTCCCCTTCCCTCAACGTAATTAAAACACTGTGGAAACAGGCAGTCCCCAAGGGAAAAGGGAAGTGGAAAAAATAATAAAGATGTCCTGTTGCCTCACAGGTCTGGTGAAGAGCGCTGGCTTGTTGTCTGGGACTCTGCATGTAAGATAAGGCAGAAAGACAGTAAGACACACAGAATACATGCACACATGAAGATCAACACCTTGAGGTCATATGCGAACACACTTACATCCCAGTCCTGGAGTTTTTATCGTAAAAGAATCTCAGCAGGAAAGCTAGGTAAAAAAGGCTTCAAATGTTCATCCTGATACAGCGCCCTTAAGAGTCAGATAATGTTTCAGAACAATGTAATGAGATTAACGGCTCTATTCCGTCATAGAACACGAAGGCAGGTTAGCTCACACCTGTGGCCCCTAGCAAGCGCAGCCGATACTAGAACCAGAAACGTGCAGCGCGGTACATAAATGGGGAAAACAAACACAAGGGAGCTACTCCTCTGTTACTTATCCCAAATGTCTCGGTCTTCCAAAAACAACCTGGGCAGAAGACCGGCAAAGCACACAGAGACACGGAGCCCCTATCTGCGGGCTGCTCCGTGGTTTCGAATCCCAAATGTCTCGGTCTCAAATGAAATCAGGGCGGAAGACCGGCAACGCACACTAGACGCGGAGCCCCTAGCTGCGGGCTGCTCCGCTGTTGATTGTGCGAAGGTACGGTTGGTTTCAGGGCAGACGGGATGGCGCCAGAAAACACGCAAGACCTGAATCTGCGGGCGTATCCGTGAATATTCACCCAACAGCTGTAATCTCCCCCACGCTGTTTCCGAGAGGCAGTGGCGGCTGGTGACATTTGAAAGTAGTGGGGCGTAAAAGTTGGGTATAAGTGTAATGTCACCGTGACACACTACTACATTATTCCCTGGGACACTATTAACTAATTGCATGATACTCGGATAGTGGATACCCAGTTCTGCAGGAAATGTTTTGCATATTCCGCAAGACACTATTAGCAAGTTTTCTCACACACTATCATCCAGTTTTTTTATTTAGATACTTTTAACCACCAGTTCGATTAGTATCTATTAACCAACTCCTTGAGGACCTATTAACCAATTTCTTGAGGCACTATTTACCAACTACATGGAGCGCTATTAGCTAGTTCCCTAGCATCCTATTAAACAGTTCCTTCTGAATCACTAAGCAGCAGTTTCTATTAACCATTTCCCTGAGTCACTATTAACCCATGTCCAGAGGTCCTATTAATCAAATATGTAACACACGATTAGTTGGTTCTTATTTAGACTCTTTTTAGCTAGTTTTATCATACATACTTCACCAGTGTCTGTGAGCTGCTTGTCCGTTACTTTTCCAGACTCCACCACTACCACAGGGAGCAGTAAACTAGCCCCTTGGGCAGCCTCCCACAGGGTCAATGATTTACAGAGCTTGGCTTGTTAAGGGACCGGTTGGCAAGTAGGGGAGATCTGTGGCTCTGCTCTGTGTTGTACGCCCAGGGGCCATTTGTGATTTTCGCTTCAATTGAGCCAAGAGTTGCTTAATTCGTAAGATACAGGTGACCCAATGGTAATTAATAATCCTGGTCAAAATGTACGGCTTAGAAAGAATGCAAAGGAGAAATTTAGGAACCTGGTTTAAGTGTTTGTTTATTCACGTAGATCTATGTTGGCTTTGATGTTCAGCTTTTATGCCCCCAAACGCCGCTATCAGTTCCAAAAGCACAGCAAACATCTAAGGGTTATTTCTCTAATCTGTTCTTATTTGTGGATTGAAAAAATTACACCTGTAAACTGTGATTCGTCACATAAACCAACAGGAAACAAATCACTTTAGGCTTTAAAAAAGGTCCCTTCCGTTTCCATGTGCATTTTGTAATAAAGCATGACACATACAAAAATACATAATTAAGAAGTGAAATCACAACACGAACACGTTAGGATGAATGAGGCCTCTGCCCTGTGTACTTTACTGCTCTGAGTGCCCTCTGAGCTCAGACTGTCTGTATTGCAGGACACTTCACTTGAAGCTGACCCGATTACTCTCGCCTATGAAACTGTACTCTTAAAACAATAACATTCTACGTGGCAGTCGGGAGGTTTACTTTCTATTTATGAAGTAACAATCATTCGGAAATCACACTTCTCCCCTCACACAATGTTCCTCCCAGACAGAAAGTGAACCTGGCCTGGTTAGAGCAGATGCCTTCGTGGTCGATTCATGCTTATGTAAGGGAGTGGGAACTACAAGATGCACACTTCCTGCATCGTTACCGTGTGCACAAAGACGCTGAGTAATAAAACATCATCAATTAGATTTTTGGAATACCGACACATATATGGCAGCCATTTTGTTATTGCTTGTGGAAGGGAAAGTGTGATTACACACTGTCAGTACATTGCGATGCTTTCCCCTAGACAGAGGCTAACACCATGGATTCAGAGCACCAGGGGAAGCATACCATTTAAAAAAAAAGAACAATTGGTGATGTCTGAAGGTTATGAAAGAGGGGCCCTGGGAAGCCTCATTGTCGAAATCCAAACAAAGGTCAAAACTAGACTGGGGAGGAAAGCCATTACAAATAGGGTAAATGACGTCTCCACCCAGCTACGGACAGTTGAGGATTGCAAAGAAAGATTTTACATACAACATGTGACGCACATCATGTGCAGTCGGTGCGGTGCAAGCTTCATCTCCTCATCATGATGTGAAGTGTGTTTGAGATCTGTTTTAGATAGTGTGTTTAACTCGAGTTAAAATAATTGCACATGCAACATAATACTACTCACAATTTCGTGCTTGAAGGGATTTCTACGGCAGCAAGACAGAGTCTGGTCAGCACTGAAGAGCGCAGCCCAGGCTATCTCGAACGGCTGCAGCTGTAGATGCCGAACTGTGCCGCCTACGGCAGACAGAGGCTTCACAGGTTGGCACTTTCATTCACTGTCAGCAGCCAGCCTCCGGTATGAGCCTGCAGGTGCGATGTGCACAGACTGTCATAGTTCTCCTTTGCCTGAGTTTTTTTTCTTCATGTGGTCACGCTATATGCTCAGTACTGCGAGCGACTGGCGGCATCTGTCCTCAGAGTAGCGCCCAGCCATCTCCCTGCGTGTGGCACGGATTAAAAAGGAGACACATCTTGCCACAAGTTAGTGTAAACTTTCAAAGACCCTGGGAATAAACGCTTTAGCACGAGGCCTTGGTACTCCTTTCAACCTCTCTCTGCTCTCTGAGTCCGAGAAGTGCATGAGCCGCCACGCCAGATACGGAGATCTTTAATAAAGTTAATGTGCATTATGCCGGGAGTGATAGTCAGTGCTGTGACCCACCACACGAGGCCAAATTGCAAACAGTTCATGCGCGGCCCGGGACCTGTGCGCCTGCCGCCTCCTCGCCACGTCACAGGGCTTCGCAGTGCTGTATGCACTTGTAATAACGTACACAGCGCGCAGCCGTAACAAGGATCACTTATATCTGCACTGCACTGACTGTAGGACATTAAAGCGAACACAGAGTAGATTTTTAATACCTGGAAACGGCTGCTGCACATAAACCAAGATCGCATCGCAGATTAAACACCGGGCGGTGCGAGGCAGGCATTGTGACACTGGTATCTGCAGACACCACAGATGGTTACTCTCAGCAAAGGTTCCTCCGATGCGGAAGAGGGGTTATAAATAATCCACCCTTGGGAGAAGGGTCTCTCACACACAGCGCTGGAGGTTGGAACGAGCCTGTAGTGGGCCTAGTTTAAATTCTACGGCACGCGCGGCAGTAACTCAGCCAATCCTGGCGCAGCATAACATCGCCACTGCGCCAGGATTGGTTAACGTGCTGGGCTAATACTGCCCATAATGAGACCCGGCTCCCCCGGGTCTCTGCCTGTGTTCGTGCTAGAGGAGGAGGAGGAGGGAAGGGGCTACTGCGTGTGTGCGCATGCGAGGGCAAGTCAAAAAAATGACTTGTCCTAAATGCGCACACACTGCTGCTGCCCTCCGTGCCACGCCTGCTATCTGCCAGCCGCCTGCCACTCACTGCCACACAGGCCCGCCCCCACCCTTCCACGATCGCAATGAGGTCATACAGTTAGTGACTCATCTGAAACTGTCTGCGCTCGTAATAAATTAATTGGTATGCGCAGTCAGTGTCAGACACAGTGATGTGACGTGACGGTCGTCCATGGCTAGTGGGGCAACGCCCCAACGCCCCCAATGGACGAACCGCCACTGCCGAGAGGAGAGCTCAGCCAGGAGCGGTGTGCCACTCTCGGAACAGCGATTACCTGTCTTGAAGCTCTGTCACTCGCTGGCCATGGCGTCCTCCGGAATAGCAAGCAGGCATGGTGCAGTCTCAGGGGAACGTAGAAACGGTCTGCATTCCTCCAGTGGGGAAGCACCATCCGCTAAGCAGCTGCAGGATCGGATTGTCGAGCACCGTGTTTTTACTGAGGCGGTGCTATATGGCAAACAGGGAGGGGTCAGCTGTTTGCTTCCGGGTGAAGCACCTCTAAGCCTTCTGGGATTGGTAGTTCTCTGGGGGTATCGACGGATTCTCATAGGCACACTCAAACCAGAGAAGGGTGTTGGGTGTCTGGTACTCGCTTTAACCCTTCCACCTCTCTGCAAGCTAGCGATTGCGACAGGTTGCTGGCGCTGGGCGCGGTCGGGCTTGCCTTAGGCGTGCCTTGGGCGCGTCAGCGGTGCGTCCGCTGAGCGGCCTCCATATGAGCGGATGTGGGAGGGAGGAGAAGCTGGGAGGCGGGAACGGGGCGGCAAATGGGATTGCAGGGGGGCGGGCCGCAGGGACGCAGCAGCGGGAAAAATGGGTGGGGGCCGAAGGAGCACTGGGCACAGGAAGAAAAAACAAGTTTAGGCAAGAAAGCAAGTACAGGCACAGAGGAATAAAAACAAATCTGGGCAAGAAAACAAGTACAGGCACAGAGTAATAAAAACAAGTCTGGGCAAGAAAACAAGTACAGGCACAGAGGAATAAAAACAAGTCTGGGCAAGAAAGCAAGTACAGGCACAGAGGAATAAAAACAAGTCTGGGCAAGAAAGCAAGTACAGGCACAGGGGAATAAAAACAAGTCTGGGCAAGAAAGCAAGTTAGGCAAAGGGGAAAATACAAGATTAGGCAAAAACAATGCAGGCAGAGCCATGCAGCAGCATGGGGAGCGACCTGCCTGCAACCTCTCCATAATGCATCACTTTATTTCTACTTAGGGAACCACCCCTTGAACTGTTGTGGCCTGTAAGTCCCCCGATAAAAAAGGACCCAAGTACTGGCCCTACTTATCGGCTGGCCAAGATGCTGCAGTCGCCATCCTTTCAAAATGATTGAAAAAAAATAGTCTGGGTCTTCCCCACTCAACTATCGTTGTAAGACTACAAAGGAAAGGGTGGTGGGGCCTCTCTGGGGTCCAAGAGCCTCTGTGATTTTGTCCATAGCTGCACCATGAGTTTGACTCTGCCCTGTGAGTACGTGTTGTAGTTTGCCCCGATCTTCTTCGACCACTGTCAGGTAGCGCTCCATCACTTTTCCCAGATGTTCTTGGTTTTCCGCCATTTTTGCTAGGGCAGCCTCCATGGGGCCTTTCAATCCCACTTCTGACACCACTTGTGGGAGGGCAGGTTTGATAAACAGGCGAGGAGGCTGTATGTATTTGCCAAAAGGACGATTTTTATTGTCAATAGTAGAAGTGGTATGTTGTTCAGGATGTTTTTCTGCTTGTTCCTCTTCCGATGTGATCTTGGTTGGGCTTGATGGGGATTCAGAGGTCGATGTTCCTGGCTCCTCTTCTTCGTTGTCAAGGTTGTCTCCCCGGAGGCTCATAAGAGAGGAAAAGAGGGAGCCGTCAGACACAGGTTTTTAAAAGTCAATCTGTATTTTATACCCATCACCACACCTTGAAATGCTCACCGGTTTTCTCTTTATGTGCTGGTTGGGGGGGGAATCTTTATACAGTACGTATGGGACCTTTTAGTGCTCGGTCTAACAGAGTGCCTTGAAAAAGAATCGCAATACGAAATGAGACTCGTTATCTGTAACGCTGGTTAAATAGAGTAATTGCAAATATAAAATGAGGCTCGTTATCTGTTACGTTGGGTAAATAGAGTAATTGGAAATAAGAAATGAGACTCGTTATCTGTTACACTAGGTAAATAGAATGCCACCTGTTCAGGCAACCAATATATGTGAGCGTACAACACATGGGCACTTTCAAAACAGAACCCCTAGTTCCTTGCCCGTATCCCTTTCCGTGTTAGACACCCGCTTCCCTCGTACCCACTCCCTGGTCCCTCGAGACACTATCACTCCTCTCCTGAGTTGCTGCCGCTCTCCAACATCCTCCGGCGGACACCACCACTCCTCGCACCACCGCTCGTCCGGTTCTGCGCCTCCTTCTCCCAGGGCGTCCTCGTTCCTTGGGTCTCCTTCGGTCGTCTGCTTGCTGGGTCCGTCTTCTTCCTTGCGCTCTCCCAAAACTGTTCCTGCTGCTCCCGCACCATAGTCTGAAACCCCTCCTGTTCGTATACTCCTCCTTTCATTGGGCTCCGACAAGGTCTTCATGTCGACGTCTCGCTGTGGACAGACAGGATAGGGGAATGGATTTTGTAGTTCTTCGTAGTCCTGCATGTCCCGAACATGAAAAGTAGTACAGGCTCTAAGGGAAAGGTCCTCCCATGGTGGCACACTGGCGAGCCCCTCCTGTTTTTCTCACATCCCCCTTCCCTTGCTGTCCTTCTACTAGGATTCTGTTCTTGGGGAAACCTATACAGTAGTATTCAACATTTCCTTGTTCGCTTCCTTTTCTGCGTCTTGTTTGGAACCGGTATGGTTGCAGGGAAAGAAACCATCTGAGGACTGTCTCATTGTGGCCTTTGATCCTGACTATCCAATCTAGGGGGGGCGTGATCGGTATGTAAGGTGAACTCCCGACCTTCAAGATGATAGCGCAAGGTGTCTATGGCACATTTAATGGCTAGTGCTTCTTTTTCTATAGTGGCATAATTCATTTCTCTTGGGAAACGTTTGCGGCTGATATATAGGATTGTTTTTTCCCCTAGGGGTGTCTCTTGTGGTAAGACAGCTCCTAGTCCCTGATCTGAGGCATCTCTTTGAAGGACAAAGGGGAAGGAATAGTCTGGACTAGCAAATTCAGTTTTCGAAGTCAGTGATGTTTTCAGGGACTCAAAGGCCTGTATTATATCCAAATGAGGATGTTTGAGTACATTTTCGGTTTTGACATTTTTTTGGAGCAGATTAGTCAAAGGGGCTGCCATTTGTGGGAAACTAGGGATAAACTGGAGGTAATATCCGAGCTACCCTAGAAAAGCTCGTAGATCCTTCTTGGATCGGGGTAAGGGTATTGCAGTTTGTTTAGAAAATTGTGGTCTTATAACCCCCTCCCCTAATAGATATCCAAGGTATCAAACGGTCTGGGCTGCTAGTTGGATTTTAGCTTGATTTATCTTGAGACTGTTTCGTCCTAAGGTCTGCACTACTCTGGAGAGATGCAACAGGTGCTGTTCCTAGGTATCGCTATAGATGATTATATCATCAATATATGCGCCTGGGTATTTCTCATGGGGTTGCAATACTACATTCATAGCTCTCTGAAACCTTGCTGGCGCCCCATGTAACCCAAAGGGTAGCACCTTAAATATAACCCTCCTTGATATAACCCATCCGGGGTAGAAAATGCTGTTTTTTCCCTTTCCTGTTTTCTGAGGGGCACCTACCAATATCCTTTGCATAAATCTAAGGTACTGATATATTTAGCTATGCCTATTCTCTCGACCATTTCATTCACCCTGGGAAGGGGATAGGTGTCAAATTTTGAGATTTTATTGACTTCTCTGAAGCCGATGCAAAATCGCACCGATCCATCTGGCTTTGACACAAGAGCAATGGGTGAATTCCACTCACTCATAGAGGGTTCAATTTTATTCATTTGAAACATCTTTTGGATTTCTTCTCTTATGGTCTGCCAGTGCCGACGAGCCTCAGGAATACGGTAGGGTCTCAGGCGAACCTGTTTCCCCGGAGATGTTTTTATAACATGTTCAATGAGTGTGGTCCTGCCAGGAGAGGTAGAAAAGGTATCCTAAAGGGGTCACAATACTTGTGATCGACTGCTTCGTAGTACAGGACAGAGATCTGGATCTATACATCGGTCAAACAAGGGAGTCTGTACTTCCGCCATGCTTACGGACACCTGCAAGGGACCCTCCCTAGCAAATTAATATGATATACTTGAGAGGTATGTCTAGCCAGATCTGTGTTGACACGGTAAGTCACAGGAGTTACCTGTTCAACTATAGTGTATTGGCCCTGCCACTGCCCCAATAACTTATGATCCGATGAAGCCATCATTAGCAGTACCGAATGCCCCTCTTGGAAAGACTTCTCTTTGGTCTTTTTATCATATTGCCCTTTCTGTGCCATCTGGGCTTCCTCCAAGTTGCTCCGAACGATAGCCCTGATCTGGCCCAGGTGGGTACGCAAGTTGGACACATCTTCCGTCAGGGGTATCGAACCATTTTGTCGAATACAAGACGATAAATATGAACATTGCCGGCGCCATCTTGTGTAACGAAGGCCCCCACGAGCGCGTAAAGCGGCAACCATTTTAGTCTCTGCAGCCATTTCCCACCTTGCTGGTCACCTGCACATCACTCCGGCCGCCCTCATCCCCCCGCGCTCTGACTGAACCCGAGCACACATACCGGGGTCGTAAAACCATGTCAGCATGACAATACCCTAGAGACACTTCCTGCACCAAACCCACTTGTTCTTTCATCCTCTGCGCGCGATCAGGCCCCTCTGATAACCTCCTCCACTGCACCTGGCTATTCAATCCGGTCCCAGGTGCTAACTAACCCCTGCGGACCTAGTTTACTGCCGGCGTAACGACAGAACTTGCTTCACCAACAAAGGGGCCGGAATTTAATCAGTGACCCGACCCCATTGATCTGACCGATCCCACGTGCTTTACGTTCTGTCGGAATGTCCAGCTGCGAGATATCGATCATCTGTAAGATCCGGGTGGAGGGGAACATTTGCTGCTGGATATGTGTGGGAACTAGCTTAAGGAGGGGATTCCAAGGATGTTTCACTATGTAATAAAATGATGCCAGGAATGTTTGACCATGCAATAAACTAGCGAAAGAAACATATAAAAGGCCAGGCCTTAGAGATGCAGTTAGAGCACCTCCTGACGATAGCCCCGGTGTCCGAAGTGATGTACTCTCCTCTAGAGCAATAAACGTGTTCTTCGCCTTCCAACTCCCAGCGCCTGCCTCGTTATTTTGATCGCTAATCTTAAGGTGAATTAGAGGTGGTTTGCACCAAGCGGCATCGAAAGTCTTGGGAGTCTCGCTGCTTTTCATCAATTGGCGCACCAACGGTGGGGCCCATCAGTGACACGTGGGTCCGGTGAGAGAGGTACTAACGACGGAGTGAACATCTAAAACAATCGGGAAGTGCACCTGCCTGAAAGAGACCCTCGTCTGGAGGCCGATTAACTGAACTTCACCGGTTCCGAACAGACCTCTCTCGAGTGACCTGCGGTCCTGACTGAGACCTTACAGGAAGGTCGCATTTTTGGAGTGAGAGGACAAACGGGCGCTGAAGGGGATGACAAAGAAACTGTCCATAACGTCCGGGTAAGGTTGTGATATACAACAAAACTGATTGTCTGATTGTATTGAAATTGTTTGCTCGAATACTAGTATTCCGCTCGTTGAAGTTATTGGTAGTAATTGAGACATTCCCTGCTTGCAAACAAATGTAGAATAGGAATATTCCCTCTTTGCAGGCAGCGAAGGACAGGTAGTGCGGACCTTTATCCACGACCTATTGAGATATTCATATTGACCGCTTGTACGTCATGCCTGTCTTCTCAAAATTGTTTGATTGTTTTGGACCGGACCGTTTGTTAGAGGTCAGTCATCCAGCACCGCCGGAAGGCATCCCTAACAAGGACATGTATGTCAAATATGGAGTAGCCATTGTTGCTTACAGCAAACTATGGCACAAATATACTAGAAAGGACTGGGTAAATCAGTGGCCACTGACGGGATCTTTCGATCTCGCTAAAATAGAAATCTTAGAAATAGCGCTGTTTAAAAAGAAAACTGCGCCAGCCATGCTCGACAACTTCGGCCTCTGGCGAAAAGAAGCAATACAAAGAAAGAAAAGAGATGAAGCCAGACAGGAGAAGGAAACACGAAAGTCTGCTTAACAGAACTGTAAAAAGTTAGAAGATGATATCAAAGAAAGAGAGAACGATAAAAGAGATCAAGAAGCGAAAATATCAGGCCGGTGCCCTGTTAGAACGCCTTCAACTCTGTACCCAGAGTTACCGGCTAAGCAAAGAATAACCGATGACCTTTTATTAGGTCCCCCGATTATCCCCTTATGTCCTTAATCATTCCGTAGTACAGCAACAAGAACAGCAAGGTACCAGCGGAGACGCCACGATCGTTTCCGCTCCAATCGAGCCACTTGCACCAAGTGCCTCATCAACGAACATATTAGTGGTAATAGGACCAATAGAAAAAGGATTACCCAGTGTTCCACGGTTAAGTACGCATGAGCGGGCAAACATTGACAAGATAGTCAAAACCCTTGTGAATAGGAGAGAAACAGAAGAGTATGTGACAGACATATGCAATTCTTATGACGCGAGCCACAAGCGATTCTTCATTGTGCGCTTCTGCTACTACGCACTTACTGCCTATGAAGAGAAATACCAGGATGTAGGAACAGGGAGGCTAATGGCTCTTTATAGAAAAGTGGACATAGGAGATGAGAACGACAGCGAGGTAATGTAATGTATGTATACTTTTAAAGCGCACTGTTACCTCGTTACGTGGCGTCCTGGCGCTGTATACCGCTGGGGAACCCGTCCTGGCTTTCCCTGTGAGAGGGCACCCCAAGGTGAAGCCAGGCATCCCCGGCGTTGCTGGGGCCGTTGTGGAGATTAAGCAAGCTATTGCCCAGAGTTGCAGAGTGGGACCCATGGTTAGCGTAGGCACCTAAGCGAGAATTATCGAGTAGAGGTAGAAGAACTCTTCTTGTCCACGTTAGAAGTATTCCACCATCTCCTAGAACAGGGGCGGATAGAGGCAGACAGAGCATCGAAGCCAATAACTCCCCCAATAGAGAAGCCAGATAACATGATGCCGATAAAAGAGGCTGCCCCGTATTGGGTCCCTCCTAGAGGACAAGGGACTCATGACGACATAAATCACCAGGACGCTAAAGGGAGGGTGGTGTACAATTGGGTGTATCAGCCATGGTATAGGCAGGACATCCTGACATTCCGTAAATCTCTTCCAAATTTACAGAAGAATCCCACTGCCTTTTACACTGAACTAAGTACCGCTTTGGGGTCCTAGATAATGACACTTGCCGACATTGACTTGTTCTTCGGGTTATGTTTGCCGGCCGATGTGTGGAAGCAGATCAGGAAGATAAACCCCACAGAATTGTTCGGTCATACCTGGGAACAACTCGACACATTAGACAAGCAGCGGAATCCTGGCCAAAAACCAGTTAAAGCTATATTGGACCTCCCCGATAAAATAGTGCAGAAAGTAAAAACATTGATACCAGAGAAAAAGATAGACTGGTTCATAGTGACAGCGTGTCGCCAGAAACCACAAGAGGATGTTTCCGAGTATTTCTCGAGATTCTAAACAGTTTTCTCCGATTACAGTGGACAGGACATGTCCACTGCGACCGGACACCACTTATTCGTGCAGAATTATGTTAAAGGATTACTACCGGAGGTATCCCAAAAATTACAGACTAGCGAAAGTAGTTGGGCAGCCTCTAAGCCAGCGGCTATTCTCCAAATTGCCCAGTATTATGAGCATCAGAAGAACAAGAATGACAGAGCAACAGAAAAGAAAAAGAAAGACTTGAAGGAAATAGTAATGATAGCCCAACTCCAAGGGGTGAATACAGGACGGGAACCATATAAAGGAGGATACCAACAGAATGTCCCTAGAGTACAGCCGCCTAGAAATGACTCAGTGACACCATATGTACGACGCCAGGACTTAGGACAAGACCAATGTGCATTCTGCAAGGAATACGGGCACTGGAAATCTCAGTGCCCAGCCTTATTAGGGGCTAGTAGAGGCAGAGGGATGAGAGAAATATCAAATGAACAGGGAGGAAAAGGACGTGGAAGAGGGTATGCGAACGAAGCTAGCAAAGGAAGGCCAGGAAGAGTGAACGCGTTTGACCGCCCTAGACAGAACGAGTGCCAACAGACAGATTACGACAATATAAATGACTTTGCATAGGACAGCCAGGGGAAAGGGGGGGGGTCCAGTCAAGCTCTATGTTGATCAGCAAGGTCCTTATGTTATTGCAAAGGTCCTGGCCACAGAGTCGCCATTTTTGGTAGACACAGGAGCAACACGTAGTAAGCTATCCAAACGACTGATTCCAAGGGCATCCTTGTCTGGCTCACATGTAACCTCAATAGGATTTGACGGTACACCCTCCACCAACCCTTTGTCCAGACCGATCCCCTTCAAACTTGAAAACAATGTTATCGACATGACGTTCCTTCTCTCCTCCAACACTCCAGACGCCATTATGGGTCTCGATCTACTGAAACATTTCCGTGCGACTATCAGATGTTCGCCAGACGGAGTACGAGTCATCTTATATGACAATCACCAACACCCGAGAGATAATCCATCCCAACACATGTATCCCATTTCTGAGACAGACATGTCCCTACTAGACACTTTACCCTTGCATCTGTGGGCTAGGGCTGATTCAGACGTAGGACGAATGATGATTGACCCAGTACACGTGACAATAAGACAAGTCGCAACCTTACCGAAAATACCCCAGTATAAGATATCGCCAGAGGGCGAGAAAGCCTTGACAGAAATCATACAGTCACTAGTAGAGGCAAGAGTGGTAGAAGAGGTAGTGTGCAATGTTTGTAATAGTCCTATTTTACCGATCATAAAGAGATAGGAGAGGGAGATGGAAAAGCCTACCGCTTCATCCTCGACCTGCAGGAAATAAACTAAATAGTAGTACCACAGTACCCGGTAGTTTCTGACATCACCACTATCCCGACCCTAATTCCGTCAACTGCTACCACTTTCACAGTTATTGATCTAAAAAATGCCTTCTTCTCCATACCCATTCACCCAGACAGTGGCTATCTTTTAGGATTCACTTAAAGATCCCGCTCATATAGATTTTGTCGAGCACCCCAGGGGTACACAGAGAGCCCGAGCATCTATAGCCAGGCGCTCAAGAGACAGTTAGATGCTGTTCAATTACCGGACGGAGTGGTGTTGATACAGTATGTGGATGATATCCTTCTAGCAGCAGACACCACCCCACTAGCTGTCACAGCCACCATCCAACTTCTACACTTCCTTGCAGACAACGGCCACAAAGTTACTCGAAAGAAATTACAGTTCTGCCAGCCACAAGTGACCTATTTAGGTCATCTATTATCGAAAGAAGGAAGAAGACTCTCACCCGATAGAATCCAGGCAATTCTAGACACTCCCATTCCCAAGAATTAGAAACAAGTCTGCTCTCTGATAGGCCTCACCTCATTCTGCCGACAGTGGTTACCAAACTTTAGTCTCACTGTGAAACCCCTTCTCTCCCTCCTAGCCAAAGACACCCCCTCACTTTTCCCCTGGACACCCGAATGCCAGTCCGCATTCAGAGAATTGCGAGATGCCCTTTGTTCGGCACCTGTTCTAGGAACCCCAGACTACTCCAAACCATTCTTCCTCTACACACATGAAAGGGAGGGATGCGCATTGACCGTCTTAACACAGTCGATTGGTCACAAACATTGCCCATGCGCATACTTCTCTGCCACCCTCGACCCAGTAGCTAGAGCTCTGCCAGCATGCGTGCGCGCTGTGGCGGCCGCAGCCGTATTCATACGCCAGAGTGAGGGAATAGTGCTCTTCAACCCCATCACAGTGTTAGTACCCCACGCAGTCGACACACTACTGAACCAGACCAAGACCCAACATCTGACTAGCGCATGACTGACAGGCTACGAGCTAACCTTGCTAGCACCACCCATCACGCTGAAATTATGCACCACTCACAATCCTGCTACATTGTTACCCCTACCCGAGACTGACCCTGGTGTGACTCCACTGGACGATTGCGTAACCCTCACTGACGAACAGACGAAGAGTAGAGTAGATCTCCGAGACACTGCCTTCCCAGAACCAGATGGGGAACTATGGGTAGACGGCTCGTGCCTCTAACTTCCCGATGGCACCACCTCAGCAGCATATGCCGTAACCACAGCCCGAGCCATCCTAGAGACAGCCCGCATTGCCCAACGATCCGCCCAAGCAGCTGAGCTCATTGCCCTTACACAAGCATGTATTTTAGCGGCTGGCACGACAGTCAACATATACACTGATAGCCAGTACGCCTTTGGGGTGGTTCATCATTTTGGGCTCCTTTGGAGGGAAAGAGGGTTCCTGACATCGCACGGCACACCCATCCTACATGGAGATCTAGTCTCAGCATTAACAGAAGCAGTCCTCCTCCCCAAGCAGTTGGTAGTAATTAAGTGCCAGGCTCACAAGAAAGTGACCGATCTCATTGGCCAGGGAAACACACTAGCTGACATTACTGCCTGAACCACAGCCCAGGACAGAACCACGACACGGATGTACATGACCAGGTCACAAGCAGAACAATGGACTGATGCTAGAACGACTGTAAGGGACATACAAACGACAGGCACACAGGACAAACTGACTGAATGGGCTCGGGTGGGACTAAAAGACGAGGAAGGCTGCTGGAGGACAAAAGACGGGGACAGATGGCTGCTACCAAATGCCTATCTGATCCCTATATTGACCATGGCACATTTACCAGCTTACATAGGATCTGCCCCCATGACCGAACTGATCACCAGAGTATGGCATAACAGCAAGATAGCAGAATCAGCAAAACGCCTAGTACAGCAATGTATAGTATGTCTGCAACACAACCAAGGGAAGGAAACCGTAATACCGCAGGGAGGGTTTGGAGTCCCCGACCATCCCTTTGAAGTCCTCCAAATGGACTACATCCAGCTAGAAGGTGCCGCGGTCTTAAATACATACTGGTGATCGTGTGCGCTTTTAGTAAATGGGTGGAGGCTTACCCCACCAGCGACAACACCGCCTTAGCCACAGCGAAGGTGTTACTAAAAGAATTCTTCCCCCGATATGGCCTTTATAGAATTTTATGGAGTGACAATGGCCCCCACTTCATAGCAGAAGTTATACAAAACATATTGAAGAGGTTGGGGGTGAAGCAAATGTTCCACGCCGTTTTCCACCCCAATCAGCGGGCCTGGTAGAGAGACACAACGCCACACTAAAACTGAAGCTAGCAAAAATAGTTGCCACACCTGGGTTGAAATGGCCTGACGCCCTCCCACTGGCATTGCTGTCAATGCGTCCACCCCAACCAAACACCGACTGACCCCCTATGAAGTGGTCTTTGGCAGGCCCATGAACATTTGGGTGGCACCAAAGCCAACTTCCATCCACGATGTCCCGGATATACTAATGTCTGATTACTTGTACAAATTAACGAACAAACTAACTCTTATCCACCAACAGGTGCTGCATGCCATTCCAGACGTGTCCAGGGGCCCAGGACATGAAATCCAGCCTGGGGACTTCGTGCTGACTCAAAATTTCCAGAGGTCGAAGAGTCTAGAACCCAGGTGGACGGGCCCCTGGCAGGTCCTGATTACCACCCGAACTTCCCTTCGAGTGGAAGGAAAGTAGAACTGGGTGCATGCGCACCACTGCAAGAAGATACCTCCAACACTGACGGCCCCCGGAGAAGTGAACAGCCAAGAAGAGCTCCTGACCAAAGACCGACCAGCCCTGCGTTGTTACCCACAAACAGAGACACTTGAATTGGCAGAGTCTCCCAACCCCACTGTACCATCCAAGGAGGGGTACAATTTGAGATCGACGAAAGGAGAGTGCTCCGACAAGCAGGCCACAAACTGAGTCAAAAGTCTCAGATCGGTAGCTAACACTACAAGGCTACCGGGAGATACGCTAGACGAAAGTATGTGGTCCTGCCAGTCGTTGAGTCTCTTGAAGGTGATGGAAGATCCCGGACGACCGAAGAACCACCGCGACGGCTCCAAACTTGCCAAACTGCACAGTGCAAAGACAATAAATCTTGTGGCAGCATCTCTCACGTGCCTCTTGCTGATTGTTGCCATCTGGTAGCTTGAAGAAAATGCTCCCGCTTACAGGAAAATGTCACCCACCATGCAACCCACCACCAAGAAAGAACACTACCTGGTGTCACTGTCACTGCGCCTCCGAGAACGACGCAAAGAGTTCTGGAACAATTCTTTTGTACAATTATTGCACCAGCACAATCTTGCCGCAAATGCCACGAACTGTTGGATCTGTGGGTTGCTACCTCACGCCACTGAACATTCCATTCCTTTCATCCCTTCACCCTTCTCTGTTCATGGATCCTGCCTTGCCTGTTTAATGCTCCTGCAAGAGAGCTACAAAGACAATGCCACGTCCGATGGGACCATCAAACAGTTTTACAATGAGTTCTGGTTGAACAAAACGGGGAAAACCTCTGCTCCCTTCTGCCCTCTGACTTCGAATGGAACCTTTCCTATGAACATTCCTGCCAAAGAAAGAATTGAAATGCAGTTGTACCACAACCCAGCCAGACCTACCTTTTCCTATCTGAAGAAACGAACTGCCTCAACATTGACAGTGGCCCTATCTCAGGCCTTGTCTGCATCGAAGGCCACGGGTCTAAGATCGTAGGTCACAGCTCTTGCCAGATAACGTAGGACTCTGAACACTGCCGACCCCCCTTCATTTGTTGCATCACCCAACATGTACTTTATCTGTGGTACCAAAGCCTACACCTGGCTCCCAAAAGGCTGGGGGGGCATTTGCTACATTGCCTTTGTTCAGCCATCAACCTACACAGCATCTGCAATCCATCACAGAGAAAGGCGGTCCAAAGACACAGAACAAGCAGACTCCGCTGCATCACAGGTCTTTGATGCAGCAAAAGGACTCGTCCCGCTATGGAGCCCGATGGCAAACAGCCTAGCCATCCGACACCTATCACTAGCAGTAGAAACAGCCTTGAACGTCACAGCTGGCATCCTCACCAACAACACAGCTGAGCTTCAGGCGGTCCGCTTGGTAGCTTTGCCGAACCGTCTTGTTCTAGACATGGTACTAGCAGACCGTGGAGGAGCATGTTGCATCATCGGTGCCAGCTGCTGCACTTTCGTCCCTGACAGCTCGCCTTCAGTCTACAAGGCAATTGAACATCTCCACAGGTTGGCATCAGAGATCCACCAAGGACCAGAGACTTGGACACTGGGAACCTGGTTTTGGGGTATATTAAAGGAATTGGGTTGGAAGATATTGATGGTCCTCTTGGTTCCGATCTTAGTAATATGTGGCTGTTGTCTGGGGATACATTGTATACTGCCCCTGGGTTCTCTTTGTTTGCATTCTCTGCGCTCTAAGACTTTGGACACTCAATGCGAAAACATGAGAGCAATGTACAACAGAGAGGTACAGGACATTATGGACATTAACTTAAACTGACAAGCTGGCCCCTATATGTTCAAAGGGGCGACTGTCGAATATAAGACGATAAATATGAACATTGCCGGCACCATCTTGTGTAACGAAGGCCCCTACGAGCGCGTAAAATGGCAACCATTTTAGTCTCTGCAGCCATTTCCCACATTGCTGGTCACCTGCGCATCACCCCGGCCGCCCTCATCCCCCCCGCGCTCTGACTGAACACGAACACACATACCGGGGTCGTAAAACCATGTCAGCATGACAATACCCTAGAGCCACTTCCCGCACCAAACCCACTTGTCCTTTCATCCTCTACGCGCGATCAGGCCCCTCTGATAACATCCTCCACTGCACCTGGCTATTCAATCCGGTCCCAGGCGCTAACTAACCCCTGCAGACCTAGTTTACTGCCCACGTAATGACAGAACTTGCTTCACCAACAAAGGGGCCGGAATTTAATCAGTGACCCGACCCCTTTGATCTGACCGATCCCACGTGTTTTAGGTCCTGTCGGAATGTCCAGCTGCGAGATATCGATCATCTGTAAGATCCGGGTGGGGGAACATTTGATGCTGGATATGTGTGGGAACTAGCTTAAGGCGTGGTTCCAAGGACGTTTCACTATGTAATAAACTGATGCCAGGAATGTTTGACCATGCAATAAACTAGCGAAAGAAACATATAAAAAGCCAGGCCTCAGAGATGCAGTTAGAGCACCTCCTGACGATAGCCCCGGTGTCCCAAATGATGTACTCTCCTCTAGAGCAATTTTGGAAGTAGGGGACCCCTATATAATAATACACTTGCTATACATAGGGAAAAACAGTAAGTTTGAAAAAGGTCAATAGCCAAGTGAACACATTCAAATGAAAAAATTGCAGAAACTAAAAAAATAATTTACAACCCACAAGACAAAGACTGATCACCAACTTAATGGATAGATTTTTTCTTTTTATTATTCAAAAAATATATTTTGTTTTCCTTTTTTTTACCTTTTTTTCTGATTTACAACATTTACAGAAATTCATTAAAAAACATATAACAGACAAACATATAGCGTTAGACATGGCAGATGATGGAGGCAATGCGGTAGATGAACACTACGCGCGTTTCGGCTGGGCAGCCTTCCTCAGGTGACCGTCTACTGCAATACAGAAACCAGACTTGGGGAGAGGTATATAAAAAACGCTAGTTCTCATAAACTCATTATCCAAATAATAATGATTAACTGCTAAGGTAAACCCGACAGCAGATACATAGGATGATGATTCCTCATAAATACGATGTATCTCAGAGCCGTCTTCTTTGAAAAATTTGTAATAGGCCAAAGAATGAAAAGCACATCAGGATGGGATGATATTTGCAATATTCATGTTGGTTAAAAGTTCTACGTCAGTCTAGTTAAGACGACTACACACCGACCAGGAGCCAGAGAGTTGCTAATATACTGTTGAACACATATCTCACAAATGGAGAAGCAGACACAGAATATGGCCCTCGTGGTTCTAAACGCCCTTGTTGTTCCTCGTAGTTATGGACGCCATGTGTGAAATCGCGCCTGGCATCGGCCAGCACTCTACTCTAGAGCAATAAACTTGTTCTTCGCCTTCCAAATTCCAGCGCCTTCCGCGTTATTTTGATCGCTAATCTTAATGTGAATTAGAGGTGGTTTGCACCAAGCGGTATCGAAAGTCTTAGGAGTCTCGCTGCTTTTCATCAGTTTGGTTCCGTTTCCCATCTTTAGTGGGCCATTTCTAACAAGGTACGTGGTTTATGACCATTTAACAATTCAAAGGGCGAATATCCGGTGTTTTTTTGTTCCTTACACCGGATAGCAAGTAATGCCAGGGGCAGCATATCTTCCCATTTCCTCGACTCCAGTGCTAAGAGTTTCTTAAGGGTGGTCTTGATGGTGGCATTGTACCTTTCAACTAATCCGTCTGCCTGCGGATGATAGGCAGCTGTTCTAATCTGTTTAACTCCTAACTGCGCACAGACCTGTTTCATCAATTGGGACACGAATGGAGTCACCTGATCGGTCAAGATCTCCTTTGGGAATCTTACCCTGGAAAAAACAGTTATCATGGCCCTGGCTATGTTAAAGGCTTCGGGTCGTCGTAGGGGTATGGCCTCCGGAAAACAAGTGACGTAGTCTACCATAACGAGGACATACCGGCAACCACTGCGGGAAGGTACTAAAGGTCCTATTATATCCATACCTAAACGACGGAAAGGCTCATCTATAATTGGGATTGGCTGTAGAGGTGCTCTGGGAGGATGGTTTATGCGGTTTCTTTGGCACCCCGGGCATTCCCTACAGTAACTCTTTACTTGTTGGTATATCCCTGGCCAATAGAACCGCTCCATAATCTGTTTCTCTGTTTTATCTGCACCAAAATGTCCTCCTAATAAGTGGCTGTGGGCTAGATACAGCACTTTTCCCTAAATGGGCCGGGAATCAACAATTGAGCTTTCTGAGTGAGGTTCCCTTTCCTCTATAACAACCACTTTCTCTTAAAGAAGTAAGGACCTACGTGATGTGGATCTTCGTCCTCTAGTGCCCGGTTCCAAGCTTCTTGCAATACTGGATCTTCTCGCTGCGCAGCGTGGAAATTTCTATCAGTTTCCCAGGGATTCTCGTCTTGTAGGATGGGTAACACCAACAGGTTCCTCCCTTTTTCGTCTCACCATGAACACAACGTAGAGCTACAGTTTCGTTGATTGGACCAATACGGGATCCCAGGTCTTGAGGTCGGACTACGCTGTGCAGACACCCTGTATCAGCCAGAACAGTCAATGGATGTCCATTCACGGACACTGTGCAACGATAAGGGGGTAGATTTTTTTCAGAGGGAGAGCAATAGTAGTTGCAGGCCATCCCTATTTCCATAGGTTCTTCTTTTTGAGGACAAAATTGGACGATGTGTCCCGTCCCTCCACACTGGAAACATTGGGGACCCATAGACGGGGGTCGGATAATTGGGGCTCCGGGTACAATGGTTAAGGGCTCAGGTTTCCTAACTAACGGTGGACGAGGAGACCGATGTGTTCCGGGGTCCCCTGTTTTTCCCGTAGGTTCCTCTCGCCCCTTTTGAATCTCTTGTGCTCTATTATAGGCACTGGCAATTACCACTGCAGTTTCAAGAGTGCGATTAGCCTGTTGACGTACCCACTTTTGAATAGTAGGATGACGAGAGGACAAGTATTGCTCCAAATATATTTTGGCCATAATCCCATCCTTATCTGTTGTAGCTGGTTTTAACCAGCGATCAGCCATATCTTTTACCCTACAATACAATGCTCTGGGTATCTCTTGGGGACCTTCCTTCATTTGCCGTAGTTTTATCCGATAGGACTCAACGTCTACACTCAAACTCTATCAATCCATCAATCAGGCAACCAATATACGTGAGCGTACAACACACGGGTACTTTCAAAACTGAACCCCTAGTTCCTTACCCGCATCCCTTCCCGTGTTTGCCGCCGCTTCCCTCGTACCCACCCCCTGGTCCCAGGAGACTCTATCACTCACCGGCTCTGCCGCAACTCTCCTGAGTTGCGGCCGCTCTCCAGCATCCTCCGGCAGACACCACCACTCCTCGTACCACCGCTCGTCCGGTTCCGCGTCTCCTTCTCCCAGGGCGTCCTCGTTCCTTGGGTCTCCTTCGGTCGTCCGCTTGCAGGGTCCGTCTTCTTCCTTCCGCTCTCCCGACACTGTTCCTGCTGCTCCCACGCCATAGTCTGAAACCCCTCCTGTTTGTTACCTCCTCCTTTCATTGGGCTCCGACAAGGTCTTTCGGGGTTATACCCACCTACTCCCGGGTTCAAGTCAACGTCTCGCTGTGGAGAGACAGGATAGGGGAATGGATTTTGTAGTTCTTCGTAGTCCTGCGTGTCCCGAAGGTGGAAAGGAGTACGGGCTCTAAGGAAAAGGTCCTCCCATGGCGGCAAACAGGTGAGCCCGTCCTGTGGTGCAAGCCAACGAATTGAGAGAGAGCCGAGCCAAGGGTCTCTGGCTTCAGTCTCGGAACCAACATGCAGAAGGACCCATTTTATTACCTAAGATTATATGACTGCATTTAGAGGCACTTATCTGATGTTTTTTAAATATGAACTTTTAAACGTTCATGCCTCTGCTCGCCCCTTCACCCTCCAATGAAGTTGTCGTTTATGAAATATGAGGCAAAGCACCTGTCTCGTTCACCCTATATGTGGTCTTTTTTATTTTTGTGTGCTGAGCAACATTATAGTAGGGGCCACTGGAATTATACTATTGTCTTCCGCTATTTAGAGATTTACCACATAATCCATTATCTTCTCCATAGCGTGTAGATTTTAGCAAACATATATTTTTTTTCTACACATCCATATTGTCAATGACTAAGCTCCTCGAGATCCAGTTCGTCTCTCCCATCCCAGAGTAAACTCTAAGTTGCTTTTTACTTGTGAAAGCGTTAGGAGGTTACTTTTTTATAAGCCGTTCAAATTGTATAGTCACATCAGGGCCACAAGAACCCCCGCCCCACATGCCTAAACCCGCAAATAACACAAAGACACAAGTGTTTGGTTTGGGAAAATTGCTGCAGGTTTATTACATACAACATATGTAATGACGGTGGGTAGACTTACGGGCGATCCTAGGGCAGGCCGCATTCTCGCAACCTGCCCGCCTGTTGAGCCAAACAACACAGTGGCGAACCACCCAACTGTTGCACAATTACCATAATTATACTGACACGCCCATTTGCGGGGCGTGACTAGGCAAACCCCCGGTTGCACAGGCCCACAATCGCCCGAAGGACTACTGGGGTGCCGACACGAATTCCTGCACCTCCCATGAGGTTACAGGTTAGGCTCTGAGGTAATGCTCTGGCACCCCCATGTGCCCGCTGACGTCCAGCGTTTGCACCTCTCTTCTTCCGGATCGCCCAGTAACTCCGCCACAGCCTGTGCGGTGGTACCCGCTGCCGCACGGGCCCCCCCACCACTGCTACTCCTCATTACCTGCAACCTTTGCTCATCAATGCTTCTTAAGATCTAGGAGGAACAGGTCTAAGCCTGCGGGCGTGAGAGAACACCATCCTCCTCGAGGTAACCCTTGACCTTTTCCTGAAACATCTTGTGTTTGCTGAAACCCAGGCCCCTCCGTTGGGGGAATCTTTTCACGGCCCCCACCACTTAGATTTTAGGGAAACCTGTAACCTTTGCTCTGCAGAGCATTTTAACGGTCTAAAGAACAAGACCAAACAGCAGGTGAGCGGTGGACCCTTTCCACCCCGAAGTGACCTGATCCTGACATGAACATTACATGCCTGAAGTCACCCAGGCCCCTCTGCCCCTAATCTGCAGATACCCCGGGTGTTTTAATGCTATGCAGCCAGGGTGTAACCTAACCCGGTTACCTGAAGTCATACCACCAGGTAATGACAAAGTGATGAGGAGGGGCCCCACTACTGAAGGTGCTTCGAAACAACAATAGGCGTTCCAGCACCTGCCCAACAACTCAACCACACCCTTTCACAACAAGCGACAGCAGGCGATACCCAGCAAGTCACACTCCTGCTGTACGCCGTTCTCCGCATAACATGGAGAAAGTGTGCTTACAATGATGCTTGAGCAGCGATACTCGAAAGAGCACAGGGGCATCGAAGTGATAAATACATATTATACTATATACCTGGGCGATGGTTTTGCATATGCCACACGGGATTGAACAGGTATTAACAGCAGGCATCACCAGCCCTTTCGGGTTTAGTCTGGCAGCAGCTTAGGCCACGCTACCTGTAGATAGCTTGTCTGTAAGAATGACTTAAGACCACCAGCAGGGATTGCTGGGACAGAACCAAGTGCCCCGGTAAGATCCCGACCTGCGACCAGACACGCCCGCTGACACCACAAGCCCACTGACATTAGTCAGCAAATACCCCAGGGAACGAATCCCTCTACAGCAATAGTGTAGACTAACCATGGTTCTAGAGGTAATACCCCTGGAAAGAGCCCAAGAGATAAGGGGACCTCCCCTGCTGATATCGCTCCCTGATCAAACCATAGCAGAACCAGCGCATGACACTGATACCCACCACACACCTTCGCACAAAGCATCCGCAGACAACACCCAGTAATGTACTACTTCTGGTGAAATGCTAGGCACAAAACAACTGTAAACTGTGCCTCGTGTACGCTTGAGCAACTATCCTCAGGCAAAGTACTGCAGGCTATTTTAAGTGATCGGTGCAAAATAGTATAGCTTGAGTGGTGCACTCGCATTTAGGTAAACAGCCAAAACACATGGCCCCAGGAGGCCGGAGACTGCTAGACCCGGACTGCTTAGATCCGGAGACTGCTTGGACCCTGCTGCCAACAATAAGTAGCTTTCTAAAAAGTTGACTGACGACCCCCGCCAAGGGATGAGTAGGCTGAACCAAAGAGTTCCACTTCTGAACTTAAGCAGCATATACCCCCCGGGCAGAAACCCTCTACATCAATAGTGTAGACTATCCCACATGCGTGAAGGAGGAGGGCAGGGGAACCTATCCCTGCAAAAGGGGCCGAAGCTGTTGCCCCAACAATTTCGCCGGCCAAGGCCACACACGCTGACATAGGACTGTGTAGATCCTACGCTGAGCACACTATTTACATGAGACTGACGGGGGTAAAGCTATCCCTTTGTGCTAAGAAGTAGTGCAGCTGAGTTCCAAGCGGATCATACTCTGATCGCAGAGAGAAGCTATAAGCACGCCCAGTCATCTCAGACGCGACAGGGCTGTGTAGCATGACCTAACTCTTAACGTCAATGCCTGCACCGACATCCCACTTATTCCAAGAAAACTGGCATAGCGAGCCCGAGATACCAGACCGCCACGAGAGTGGGGGGGGGTCCTGTATTGCTGCCCTCAAGGCTCGTACCCTAAAGAGCCCCAACGCATGCATGATTCGTGCAACAGAAACTATCGCAGACCAAGGCCCAGGCACCACCGCTTCAGGGTGAGACTGACGTGCATAGTGCTTCCGTTTGAGCGCTTGTGCTTCTAAACTCATAGAATACAGGCGATGAATGTAGGAAAATACAGAGTATCTGTTCCTTGACTAGTGGGGTGTACTTTCCTTAATGCAACAGGACTAAAGGGGAGAAACGCAGGCACCACATGATCACATGCTTTTCGCCCGGAGACACCTTGATCCCTGCTAACTCTAAGATCGCATATCTGAGTAGACCTGACACCACCAAAATGAGGGATTGCATAGACTGGTACAGGGCGCCACCAGGACTTGGAGGCAACAACCCCAAGCCTGCTCAAATTGGGAGGAGACTGACCTCCAGTATCTGACAAAGGCATGCCCCCGCCTACCGGGCGGTCAACCCCTATCCTGCCCTAGTTAGAGGCTCCCGGGACCTGCTGCCAAAGTGACCTCAGGAGAGGAACGAACCATGTTTGCAGCCGAAAATGGCTAGCCCTCCCCCAGCGAGTGCGGCAAAGGCATGCCTGAAAAGGAGAGACTGACAAGTAATAAAGTTGCAATGCCTATGCTATACCATGCCCCACATAGCATGTCTGAGAAAGTACCGCAAGGAGCCTGCTGAACACGAGAACCGGCTACTGTCTCTTGCAATGAATGCTCCCCAGACTTGCACACCAGTTTGGTCCCTTGGTAACTTTCTGACCTGTAAAGCATTAAACCTCTACATGTACATTGAAGCTTATGAAATTACCCGAAAGTCACGGGTCCTGCTGAGGAAAAGTAGAAAATGACTCAGTCTCCCCACCAGGGATATATCCAGCAGTTTGCATAATAAAGCAGCAAAGGAATTGACAGCCAATCTGTAAAATCAAAAGACATCTTTATTATAATTAATTATGAGGCTTCGTCGTCCAACCGTAGTTCTACAGCTGAAAGAGGGAGCCTCCTGAGCTTTCTCAGGCAGGCTTTTTATACAAAAAGTTTGGCCCTAGGCTCACATTCTTGCTTTGAAACACATCATTGTAGGTCACTCCCATGTTACTAACAAAGCATGTTATAATTACAAATACC
Source organism: Lissotriton vulgaris (assembly GCF_964263255.1). Taxonomy (NCBI): domain Eukaryota; kingdom Metazoa; phylum Chordata; class Amphibia; order Caudata; family Salamandridae; genus Lissotriton; species Lissotriton vulgaris. The sequence continues at coordinate 743,317 of NW_028254400.1, read as the reverse complement.
AGTTTGCTTGCCCAAACTGTCCAACCCATCTTCCATCATGAACATATGTCAAACTTCACATATTTTCCTGTGCAGGCCGGAGTAAATCACAATAGAACTGGTTTCCTCCCCATCATATAAACGGTCACCTCCCCATTGTAAAAGCCCAGAAGCAGAGAAACGGAGCCAGGTGTGGAAGATAGAAATGTAGGATAAGGGATGCTTGTGGGTCATAAACAGGCATGGCTACTGTATTTGGCGTTCTAATCTTGCTCAGGCCAATGTACACAACAAGTTGCTCAGATCTTTAATATAGATTGACTAGAGGGCATGGACTGGTTTGGTGAGGCCAACATCACGTAGGCAGATTCAGCCTGTTCAGGTCAAATGGGAGTCAGGGAGAACTCAAGCTAAGGGGTACGTGTCCTTTAATACTTGCTCTACCAGAATCATTGGCTCATGTATATGCCTATGTAAAGGGCAACACCTAAGATGGCTGCTGTTCACAACATAGAACCTGTGGGCTCAGAATGAATTTGTCAATAACTTCTGCATTCATCATTGTATCGTGATGAAAATACACACACATATAAAACTTGCCATTTTCGTTTCTCTGATATCAAAATCATAGCAGAATAATGATATTTTAAACACAGGTTCAGATTTCAAAGAACCTCAGACGCCCCTTTTGCCCTTACATAGGCAATAACCTATACTCACGCTAGTCTGGGTCCAGATCTATATTTTATAAAAATCCTCAAGATGTTACTGAAGCATAATCCTATTACCTAGCGTCTCTCTCGGGACAGGTCTCCCTACACACGCAGTAGAACAAAGGCCATATATGGCAGGACAAAAATAGGGAGTGCCTCTATCTGTAGTATGTGGTACAAGACCGCACACCCAACAATAAGTGATGTCCAACTACTAACTGGTGTTGATGAAAACGATACAAAAGGAATTATCAGTAAACTCTGATCTCCTAACTATCCGTGTTCGGGTAACATCTGGAAAGATGCAAAGAAGTAGAAGAAAGACATAGGTGTGGGAGGTGGGTGCAGATGTGAATTGGGCAGGAAAAAAAAAAACAATCCTACCCATAAAAGACAACGCCATGTTTAAAACACACTAGAAAACACGTCATTAGGAACATATAAACAAAGCAGTGACCGCTATTACAAATGAATCATAATTTTCCACAACCCTAAGCAAACGTAAATCCTAAAATTATCTAGTACATTTTAGGTATTCTTATGCATTTCTGTAATTCATCATATGTTCAAGTGAAATAGTGGTGACTCTCATTAATGCTCTGAGGTGAAAAGGGGGTACTCTTTCACAGAAAATGGACGTTATTCTGCTTCTACTAAAGAGAATAGTACTTTAAAACAATGCTAGCAAAGCTGCAAAAATTAGTTTCCAAACTCCAATTCTAGACAAGCTCACAGAAAATACCCAGAGTCCGTCAAAGCCTCTACTGGCAGGCTTCTATTGTGCATCAAATCCGCTTCCAGTGTCTTCTTCGCGTTGGGCCTCTTCATTCAGGCTCTACATGACTCAGTGTCCGTTGGAGTGCCCTCTTGGCAAACACTCATAGCTCAATTACAAAGTCTCAATGTCTCAAGGCAGTGCACTCATCTCTCTCCTTTGTGGCAGACACTACAGACAGTGTGCTCTTCATGGATCATGAGCACAGATCATCTCGTGCAAACTCAAGTAAAAGAGCAACAAACTTCAACACTTTCAGGCTCCAACACTTTCACTCAGTGTCAGAGAACGCTCAAGCTGCTCTCTCACGGTCACCAGAATGTAGTGCCTTTTTCCAAACTCATATTCTCAGGTGCACTGCCTTTCCGCTGGAGCAAAGAAAAAGAGGTGTGTGTGGGGAAAGGCCAAAAACTCAGGCCAAGGGGGGTCAGGGGACCGCGTGCTGTCAGAGGTTCAAGCACATGACAGTTTGAACAAGTTGAACAAAGTAGATGACAGTTCTGCCATCAGAAGCAGGGATCCTCCGCATCTTTGCACTGAACTTCTGAGGCAAAACAGAAAATCAGCTCCTTTTTTTTTTTTTCTTTCCTTTTACAACGCCTTCTGATGAAACAAATGGCTTGCTTAGGAGGTACCACTGGAGGCACGCTGATGATCGCTGTCCATGCTGATGACCGCTGCCCACGCTGCTGATTGCTGTTCACGCTGCTGATTGCTGTTCATGCTGCTGATTGCTGTCAGGAATTGCAGGGCCAAGAAGTCTGTAGTCGTCTGTCATGTTTACTGATGGGGACCAGGCTTTTTCTTGATCACCGGTCTGCAGGGTAACATTCTTCCTTTTTGACTCTGGAAGATTCCCGCAGAACCTAGTGATATAGGAAGTGTAACACAATTGTTAGTTTCCTTCAAGTCAGATATAAAAACAGTTCATGGGTTGGCTTTTTGGCAAGAGGACTGCAAGCAAGTGGCCTGTAATCTGCAAAGGAGTGGCAATACACCATGGGAACCTAAATGGATGCCCTCACACAGTGGCATTATCTAATGGGATACATTATTTAATGGGGTACATACATATTCTCCTTAATGATGAAGCCTAGGTGTTCCTAAACTCCTTATCTAGAACATCTCAAATAGAGAAATGACATAATACACATTATCAAGGACATGAAGAAAAGTCCCTTTTTAAAACAATGTGCATCAAGTGCGCTATGTAATACAAAGGCTACTGATCAACTGTGCAGACAAGAGGACCAGAACTAGAGAGTTCTGGTATCTGCATGATTAGAACACATCTTATTAAAAATTGATATAGCAGAAACAGAAGAGAACTGAAAAATTAAAAATAGACATTAAAAATATGTCGTACTAAAAAGAATGTAAACTTGAGATATTTCCTATTGAGATGGAAAACTTGTATTGGGTCAATCAACCAGGCTATCACTATCCTGACAGTCAGACTGAAAAGGCATTTGAAGTAGGCCTAAAGAAAATTCTTGAGAACCAGTCTGGTCACACAAAAAGGGAATGGTATGTAGCATTAGGGGGGGTTCCTAATACATCACTGCAGTCTAGAAGTGTGAACATGAACAATACACCCATAATAATAAATGGGCTGACTGGTGAAAGGAAGATAGAGAAGGGAAAATGGAAGTAGAACACAACTAAAAATCTTCAATAACTAAACATGATGCAACATTAGTCAGGTAAGAAGCAAAAAGAAAAATCTATAGGAAGGACAAGAGTTTGCTTGGGTGGCCTAAGGCGTGTGACACAGCACCAAGAGCACGGGGATACATGAAAGACCAATGTTACAGAAATTTAACTCTACCGCTGACAATCTATACCCTACACGGTAATTCCAACTAATGTTCAGTTGTCTCTTCAGGGAAAGAAAAAAAATGAATCCATAGGTTAATCAAAAAATGCGATCAAAAAATGCGATATCGAAATTAGGCCACCTTTAGTCACGGATCTATAATTCCATCCTTAGGCCCAATCAAGGATACATAAATGCAGAGCTGCCTGTCCTTAAGGGAAAAGGGCAGTAAGTGACTAACAACGGGTGGCACACTTTGATCCAGTATATCATTTTAGTTTTCTTAAATATCATTACAGCCAAATTTAGGCATGCACTGGAAAAACTGCTGACTTACTCGCTCACAGTATGAGATCCATATCTGTGAAATTTATCTTAATACAATATTCATCCAATTTATTGTGAAATAACACATATCGTCATATGTGTTCCTTCACAACGCAGGGGATTAAAAACAAAAATACACATATCAAGCCATCTCAAGCCATAAGATATACTTGCTGTATATCAAGCACAAGGAAAAAACAGCCCAGACAAACAAACAGCATATATGAATAAGCGGTCATGCATAATACCATACTATACTATAAACCTGCAGCCCAATCTCAATTGTCAAGTCTAACCCTCCTTTTGACAGCAGGGCATCAGGTAATTGATACTCTGCAGTCAAATATAATGTCGCTGTGTCAAATAACGCGTTTCAGTGGGCCAAATGTACAAATGAAAACATAAACACACACATGTTTCTCTTACAAAAAATTGTCTCTTCAACCAGCCAACTCACGTGTCTTGTGAATTAATCCATGAATCATCTGTAGGAAGAAGCAGAAAAAGATACACGACACACACATTTTTCATAACACAACATCAATTATAACCCTTTTTATCAGACTACAAAACATGACACAATGTGACATACAAAAAAAACTTCTCATTATTTACCTGTAACTTTTTGTCCATGTACCTTGCAAAAACGCCCATTCTCACTCAGGCCTAAGGCCTTTAAGTTGCAGAATTTTGGGGAAGGGCTTCTACTTATTGCCTATCTAAAACTCAATGTAACACTTCGTTTTTCTTTCTGTCAAATAAACTTAACTAAAAAAAATTAGTTCCTAGCATGGAGACACACATATACCAGTTCTACAGATCATTTAGCAGAATGTTTGAAAGAAATCACTTTTGCATTTGCCCTTTTTAAATCATGTTCCCTCATTTTACACAGTGCTTAATTTGTAAGACATGAAGTGCAGGTGCTACAATTTTGCATGAGGAATACCTTTCCTATTTGTTTATTATCTCAGATGTGCGCTTTTAACGCAGATGTAATGTGAATGCGGCAAATGAGAACAAACCAGCCTGCAATGAATGAAGGTTACAGATTTAAATCATATACAATCAACTACATCTCATATAAAGCGCTTGTGTGCAGCATTTTGAAAGCAACTGGGAGCTATGCAAACCACGTGTGGGCTCTAGAATCCTTCAGGGTACTGACAAATGAGGCTGCAGTTTTTCAAATTAAATAGTGTTCCTTTTATTATTATTAGCGGGATGCAATGCTGTGTCAGCCCTGCCGTATTTCTAATTTGAGATAAATGTGTTGATGACATAATTTACCGAACAACAAGCGTTTTGTGGGAACATGCTGGAGCTATTATTTATTTTTTTGGCTAAAATGCAATCATCATTTGCTGTACATGTGCCCTGCATCCTCTGCTCATTTTAGTTTAAAAACAAAAACCCCATCCCAGCTAATGTCAAATTTGTAACGCTTTAAGAAGACACTTTTAAATTATGAATATGAGCAGGAATTAAATTTATCGGAGCAAGTCAGGCTATTCAAGTGACCTCAGGTCAGGACCGTGGCAGGGGCAGTGATTTAAATACAAAGAGGCAGCTGAAGTTAGCATCAGATGCATGTTTACCCGTGTCATGCTGCATTCCACAGGCGAGGCCCTAATTAAAAGGTCACAAATGTCAACAAGACAGCCTTACAAGATAACATCTCGGCCGCTACTGCTGGAACACGTTATACAGGTTCTGCCAGTCCCCTGCTCATGGTAACTGAAGCTGACGAAAGCCAGTAAGTTTAAACACCTGCAATATTTCACTCTATTTAAAACAATAATTTCTCTCTCTTTTTTTTCTTTTGCGCTAAAATTCATCTCCCTACTCTTATATTATTAACCTAGATTTACTGAATAAATCACCAAACCTAATAACACACATACTAGTCTTTTTAGAATAAAAGCTTCTTGTAATTCTATGACACATTGACTCGCTGAATCATAAGAAGGCACAACCTGCAAACATATATATTAAGATCTAAATGTATGTATTTACTAAAGAGACACTTTAAAAAGGGGCCCTGAAACCATTTAAACAGTCTATTTATCTGAAAATCGACTTTGGTATTCTAGATACTAAGAAATAAATATCCTACAATTTTATTGCATAGTGGGTATTACTAGAATGTCTACTACCTAATTTATGAGTCATACATTTGAAAATACTACGTTATACCTTATAGAAATGAGCTTGTTTGCGCCTAGGGTAAGGGAAATTGCGCACAGAAGTGTTTGGTCATGTTTGTGGTACAACATAACTTAAATCAAACATTTTAATGCTAGGGGGTCATAGTATGAGTGTTAAGCTTCACAAATATTAAAAAACGATTTTTGTAGTACTTGTTTTTAATAATTATTTTTCATAATTAACAATTATTTTCTCCTAATGAAACCTAATTATTGCTATTTGTGACTGTTCTACATGTAAAACGCTCACTATATCCCTAGCCTATTATTTAGATACATATTAACACACAAGCTTAGGCGCAGCTGCCTAACTGGGAATGCGTGAGATTACTGCGCCATATTTATTTAAAAAGGACTGTTTGCAAAATTCCACCACCCGTGTTTAACTAAAGAGGTGCTGGCTGAATGAACATTCTTATTAGATATACTGCAGCTGAAAAGACTTGGCTGTGAACATCTAACACCGTGCGTCTAAAGAACAGGCAATTTCGTTTTTTTCATTTTTTTTTCTTTGGAGCCTTATTTACATCTATTGAACGTGACCCATACACATACATACATTGAGCTCATTCCAGACACAAAACAGAAGGGGGTCAAACACTCAGGCCACACAAAACAGCGTGCTCTAACCATTTCTTGTAAATAGCGCCGTCGCAATTTACAACAAAACCCACAAACAACATAGACATTTAAACACACATTTTAACCCATAGGTCAACACTTAGGACAGAAACAAGGAACAGCCTACAGACTGTGCTCAAAAATAACCTGCCAATACTAGTTGTAAACCATATTTACAACAAAAACGTTTTTGTTCCTATTTTTTTCGTTTTTTTTTTGTTAAATTCTTCAACAGATTTCCAGAAGGCTGCAAAAGGGACAGCCTCACAGACCTTTAAAGAGAGCTCATAAATTGGAGTTCCAACCGGAGGTATCAGACGCGAATCCTCCAACCGGGAATCCTTTGTTGCAACCTAGTCAGTACTAATACAAAACAAAATACCGCGACCAGGCATCTGCGCTCACTGGTCGGGTTTCAAACTTCATGGGGCTATCTCCAACGATATACACGCAAATGTACGTGACCCACGGTTTTTGAATACTGCAGTGTTCAAATAATACTAAGGAACCAATACTGAGGAAGATTATCCAACTACAGCAACCGGCGATAATCTGAACCACAGCAACCAAACCAAAGGCCTACCAAACGAACCAAATGTACCGGTACCCAAACCAAAGCGTCACATTTCTGCGACCAATAAATAACTAAGGACTGCGTCACATTTCTGCGACCAATAAATAACCAAGGACTGCGTCACATTTCCGCGACCAATAAATAACTAAGGACTCAGAACCAAAAAGGACTGGGAGCGAACCACTTTTATTCTTCAACTAAAGCAGATGGAGAAAATATCTCTTCATTAACTGCCTATACAAATTGCAATTTGCATATACACGAATATTTGTCCAAATTATAACTGTCAATTCCCCACTGCACTAACAGTCTGTTAAAAAATACTTACAGCAAAAAAAAAGAATGGGTTCCTTAGTCAGGAGTGACATCTTTAGGAGAGTTTTAAGTCAAAAAAATCAAAAAACATACTGGGCCGCAGAGACAAATAATCCCCCAGAAAACCCTGTGCCCAGAGTACCTCTTTTTGGTAGAATTCTGTCTTGTCTTCCCCAGTAGTTTTTCCATCCTTTGACAAAACACTACTGAAGATAACCACTCCATGATAAGGCCCACAGTTGGATGCGCCATTTGAGGAAAAGTAGAAAATGACTCAGTCTCCCCACCAGGGATCTATCCAGCAGTTTGCATAATAAAGCAGCAAAGGAATTGACAGCCAATCTGTAAAATCAAAAGACATCTTTATTATAATTAATTATGAGGCTTCGTCGTCCAACCGTAGTTCTACAGCTGAAAGAGGGAGCCTCCTGAGCTTTCTCAGGCAGGCTTTTTATACAAAAAGTTTGGCCCTAGGCTCACATTCTTGCTTTGAAACACATCATTGTAGGTCACTCCCATGTTACTAACAAAGCATGTTATAATTACAAATACCAGTTTGCTTGCCCAAACTGTCCAACCCATCTTCCATCATGAACATATGTCAAACTTCACATATTTTCCTGTGCAGGCCGGAGTAAATCACAATAGAACTGGTTTCCTCCCCATCATATAAACGGTCACCTCCCCATTGTAAAAGCCCAGAAGCAGAGAAACGGAGCCAGGTGTGGAAGATAGAAATGTAGGATAAGGGATGCTTGTGGGTCATAAACAGGCATGGCTACTGTATTTGGCGTTCTAATCTTGCTCAGGCCAATGTACACAACAAGTTGCTCAGATCTTTAATATAGATTGACTAGAGGGCATGGACTGGTTTGGTGAGGCCAACATCACGTAGGCAGATTCAGCCTGTTCAGGTCAAATGGGAGTCAGGGAGAACTCAAGCTAAGGGGTACGTGTCCTTTAATACTTGCTCTACCAGAATCATTGGCTCATGTATATGCCTATGTAAAGGGCAACACCTAAGATGGCTGCTGTTCACAACATAGAACCTGTGGGCTCAGAATGAATTTGTCAATAACTTCTGCATTCATCATTGTATCGTGATGAAAATACACACACATATAAAACTTGCCATTTTCGTTTCTCTGATATCAAAATCATAGCAGAATAATGATATTTTAAACACAGGTTCAGATTTCAAAGAACCTCACTGCTGAACGGGCAAGTAAGCACATGGTTTAGGTGGTTCCTGCATAGGTAACAGACTACCAGACAAAGGTCTGTCCGCCCACGCATAACTATATGCGTTCACTGTGATGGGACAAGACCCACAGAGTCGCACCCTAACAAGGTCGAATCCGAATGACAGAAACCAGGTCAACTACCTACATTCACATAATGCGAGGGACAGGTAGAAACTGTATTACTTATTTTGAATATGAGTCAAAATGACTGCCGCGGGTAGGGAGGTTCTCCAGCGTGGTTCCGCATAACACACAGAAGCTCCTGAAAATGAGGCTGTCCCCTCACCTAACAGTATGCGTACACTGTGATGGGCAAGGCCCTCAATGCCGCACATAACCAAGGGCAAGTCTGATTGACAGCGGCTAAAAGCAGGTCAACCCCCTACCTTCACGAATGGGAGGGAACAGGATGCAAAATCTAACAGTAAGTAAGATGACTGCTGCCCTGTTACTTTGCTCCTGAATTAACATGCCCTCGCTATTGTTAGTAAGGAGCCCCCTAATCTAGTATATATATTCCCCTAGGCCCAGGAAAGTCCCCATCGGGGAGTTCAGGTGATTTGGAAGTCTGCCACAACAACATGTTGACAACATGCTACCCTCTCTCTGGGTTTGGACCGCTAGTGAAACTGCGCCCCACCATATCTAGCATAAGACACCCCAGGAGAGATGGCCCGAAGGGCAGTCATAAATGAATAACTCTCACGACCAGGAGTCTGGTCGTGCAGATTCTATCAAAAGACTGGGTGTGAACATAACGATCACAACAATACTTGCCGGCAGCCACAACCAGAGGCCTACCAGAGGCTACCCGAGGGCGTCTACAGGCGCGTGCCCGCACGTGCTCTTATTCTCACTAGCTTAACATGCCAGGGTAATAGTCATGCTTGCATGCCCTGCTTAGTCCGGCTGACCCAGCTGTGGTTGGCCAACCCCTGGCCAATGGCGCTAGCAGCTGCCCCAGGAAGCCGATGCGAAAACTGGTTTTCCCATATGGTTAGGGGGTTACTTGCCATCTTTATTCCTGATAATAGTAGAAAGAACACAGCACTATTCTCTGTCATACCTGGGGCTAAGGTTATGTATTATTAGTAATAGAAGCAGGGCACGACGGAAGGATCGCTTTTAAAAAGTCTATAATGAACCACTCCAGGCCTCCATTACCAGTGAAACTGTCCTGCTAAACTCCTGATGCCGATGGCCGGATATCCAATATTTATCTTAGGTAATATGATCGTGTGCATGTCATTTGCCACCTGAATGCCACACATAGTAATGGAGTGGTTGGACAACTTATAGTAATGTGGTAAATAAATAATTAAATACCTGTACTATTTTTCTGAATAATTAATTAACAGATAGCTCAATAAATAAGAGTCAAGATTCGAGGTAGCTGGAGTTTGCAGGTTTTAATACAGCATAAAGGACAGCAACAGGACAACCTGCACGGGAATAGGATGGCAGGGCCCGGCAGCTGCCGGGGCAGGATCTGGGATGAGCATAAGGGAATAACTTTTAATAACAGTGCACAATATTTATAGTTAAACAATTGCATTACATTCAGTGTAGTAGGCGTAGCAGTGGGCGGGGTTTGTAGCAGTCGCGAAAGATAAGGCAGAAAGTAGGTGTAACAAGAGGCGTGTACATAGACATGTGATGTAAACGTAACAGAATATGTCATAAATGGGGCGGAAACATGGAGGGGGCTACCTAAGGAGCCGGGACCTCTGATCTAGTGGTGCGCGCAAGCTGGCAATGACGTGTTACTAGGAGGAACTGGGGGCTATGACTTCTGCGCTAGAAGAGGAGACGAAAGTCTGGAGAGTCAGAGCGACATGTACCTAAACACTATCTAGTATCTGATGTTTAGAGAACATGTTGATAGAATCCAAAAGTTATCAGGGCAAAGGCTAACAGACTCTAAGACTGGTGCATGCATTATTCTACATGTAGTGCGGGTGCAAGGAATATTAAATGAACATTAATACAGTATTTCTCTTACATGGAGACGTAAAGGCTAAACGATGACTGAAACTATTGATGCGATTCAGTAGCTTTAGGAATGCAGAGAAGGAGTGCTGGACTGATAACTAGAATCATAACATACTCTTGGCAGACTGGCAGGCAGAGCCAGGCCGAGCCGGGCACTGTGAGGCAGGAAGTAAGTGAAGGGTCAGGGATACAGGTGGGGGCTGCATCGCTCCTCGGAGAGGGTTCAGGAGACAGGAGCTGAATCTGGGTCCGGGCCCTTTTGAGGCCTAGAAACGGGGACTTTTACTGAATTAACGTGCACACTATGAAACGTGGCAACATAGCTTTACATAGACCTAATACTCGTAGCTTTCACGAGAACTGGAAACTGGCATACTAGAGATGGACACAACTGTAATTGCGTCTTTAATCGGTCATAAGGGAATACATATGCATATTGATCATGCACATATAACATAAGATGGGGAACACGTAGGGACACAGAACATGGCAAAATTTACTTTTCCACATTCCCTCCTTGTCACTACGTTTCCATCAGGAAACATCAATATTCATGATACCATCTATCATTTCATACAGTATCATTTGCTCGTCTCGAATTGTCTTGGAACGGGATCTAGAGCGGGGCTTAGGACTAGGACTTGGAATACAGGATGTAGCACAAATGCCGCAAATCGCAGGGCCACATTGTAAACAGAGGCAGCAACTGAAAATGATCATTACTGCTATACCTAGGAATGACAATACTTTCCATCCCCAGGCAGAAATTATACTCCAGAGCCAACCGGACCATGTCCAGGTGCCTGGATTCTGGTGTAACTGATGGGCAATTTTATGAAGTCTAGTTATAGCTGAATAAACAGACGGCGCGTTATTAGGAATGAAAATGCAGCAACTAGATCCGATGACTCTACATGCTCCTCCTCTATCGGCTAGTATGACGTCAAGAACGAGAAGATTTTGCAAAATGACAAATCTCATAGCAGATTGCTCTTCGGTTAAGTTACCTAGAGCAGAAGTAGTCTCATTCACTACTGCTTCAAGGGTTCTGGTTAACCTACGGATTAACTTACTATTCTGGACGGGGCCTAAAAAGAAGAAGAAACCTTTATTGAAGTCTTGATATTGTTCTAGAGCAGTTTCAGTTTGATCGACAATTGGGGACTCGATCTCCCTTCTATGTCTAATGTGTACTAGATGTGTGTTTCTATGATAATCGGATGGGGCTAGAAAAACTGGTGGCAGTAGGAAGGCAATGTAACAGGTTCCATCCCAATCGAGGGGCAGACGAACATATGCGGTCTGACCACAAACAAAATAAGAATGACGTGAGGCTTTGAAAATAGATTTCCCACTGTCACTATACTTGACAATAGTAGTACAATCACTATGTCCTACATGTGCGGAACCATTCTTTCGGACACATAATTCGCCTTTGACTGGTAGTACTGAAATGGCAGGTAAATCTGGAGTAGTATCAGACTGAACATTCAGGACCATAAAGTTCGAAGAATAATTTCCTAAATTATAAACTTCATTTTCTAGATCTAACCCTGTTCTATGGGTGAGACCTTGCTTGTCTGGAAAACATGTATTATTAAGAAGGGACATATCGGTTGAGGATGACGTTAACGTGGACCATGCTCCACACGAACCATTATGTGAAAACGGATAAGGAAAGAGTGGCAGAACTCCCTTCGGTGTCTGGAAAGGGGGGAGTCGACCACACACCCAACAATTAGTAGCATTGCTGGTCTGGTGTGAATAGTGTAACATACGGATGAATGTGTTATTTCTCATAGCAAGACGATAGGATAGCTCGTGAGGAGGCAGATCACTAAATGTGTGCTCTACTGTAGCATTAGAAAACTTATTTACATGAGAAATTGGAAAACATAAATGCAATGCATAACTTGTGCAGGTAACCATCAAACTCAAAAATAGAAGAAAACATAAAATAACGATACATCTGATAGAGTTTTGACTAACTCTCTCACTATGGGGGTCTATCTTATACATGTCAGAAACCTGTCTAACCGTTTCACCCGAGGGGGACTTAGACAATTAAACTGGCTGACTTATTTTACTAGACCGGAGTTTCTGTTTATACTCCTGCTGCGGAGTTTTCTCTAACAGGGAGGGCTTTATATCAATGTCAGTAGCGGGACAGTCCTTGAGAATAGTATTTTGGCAGTCTTTAGAAGAAAGGTAATCCTTGGAAATGTTCTTGGAAAAAGTCTTAGTTTGCAATCCATGGAACTTCTTGACGTGAGACAGATGGACCCAACCCTTACGGCCCTCCAACTTCACGGCCGTACGGGTGGTCAGAAGGACAAGTTGAGGCTGCTTCCAGCGGGGCTCCAGCGGACTTGAACGATCAAAATTCCTCACGAGGACCAAACTTCCTGGAACGATTTCATGCGGTTTCACCTCGGTATTGTCTGGAAATGCGGCGGCAACCTGTGAACGACAAGAGTGTAGGGCAGACATCAAGGAAGCTAGGTAATCTGTCAGCATATTACTGGAAACATCTGTAATACTTCAGGGTCTAGGTGTACCCCACATATTCGGGGGGCGGCCGAATACGACCTCATACGAGGACAGACCTGATCTGGAATGTGCGACCATGCGCATATAAAATAGGGCGACTGGCAGAGCTACTAGCCAGTCCACACCTTTCTCTTTACAGACTTTGGCGATGCGGATTTTCAGGGTCTGGTTATGTCTCTCTACGAGACCTGCTGCTTCAGGATGGCGTACACAATGAAACTTCCACTGGTACCCTAACAGAAGGGAAACATGCTTCATTAACTCAGATGAGAATGGCTGGCCGTTGTCAGAATACACGACCCTAGGGAGTCCATAACGGGGGAAAAATTCATGAACCAGCTGCTTGGCAGTGGTCGCGGCTGTGTAATCTGGGACTGGATATGCCTCTGTCCACCTGGACAAAGCGCATACAACTACAAGGACATACTTGAAACCTCGACATCGCTCCATCTGAATATAATCCATCTGGAGGACCTCAAAAGGGTGGTCAGGAGGCTGGAATCCCCCTTGTTCCACCGGGACACTTTTACCTGGATTGAACTGACAACATATCATACAGGTACGGACTTTCTGCTTGGCTGCAGCTCGTAAATGCTTGTTGAACCAAATGTTCTGGATACTGTCTAACATAGCTTTTTTCTCCTAAATGTGCAGGACTATGTGCGGTATTAATAATGACTTGAACCATTGAGTCGGGGAGAAACCATGTGGCTTTTCCCTTCGTCAACCATCCCTGATCTGTCTGGACCCCTCCTTGTTCGGACCATTTCTTGATTTCATCGGGAGTAGCATGTGACTGGATATCTATGACATCTTGAGTAGGGTCCTTAACTGTCATACATGTAGTCGGATCTGGAGTGTGTGTCTGTGTCGTGTTAACTGGAATGTCTGGAGTCTGAGCTGTGAGCTTGGCTGTTTGATCTGCTAGATCATTACCTTGGGAAATAATGTCAGTTACTTTCGTGTGTGCTTTGCACTTCATGATAGCGATAGCTGTCGGTAAATGTATTGCTTCTAACAGAGCTTGAATGAGGAGACCATGCTGAATCTTGGTTCCATGAGAAGTCATAAAACCTCTTTCTTGCCAGAGCACTCCAAAGTCGAGTACGACTCCGAATGTATAACGTGAATCTGTGTAGATATTAACTTTCAGGTTCTTGGCACGTATGCAGGCTTGGGTCAGAGCGACTAGCTCTGCTGCTTGAGCGGACAAAGTGTCAATACGGTGTGTCTCTATAACTTCAGTTTCAGTAGTCACTGCATACGCGGCTACTAGTTCTCCTGTACTTGTTCTCATACATGAACCATCCACATAAAGTGTCAGGTCGGGATCTGGTAACGGAATATCTGTCAGGTCTTGTCTTGGCTTTGTCATGGTGTTAACAACTTCCACACAGTCATGTGTGGCAGGATTTGAAGTAACAGACGGTAACAGTGTAGCAGGATTTAAAACGTTGCAGCGTCTGATTTCTATGTGTGGCTGGAACAGTGTCAGTTCATAACCTGTTAAACGTGCAATTGTCAAGTGCTGAGTCTGTGTTTGGTTTAAAAGAACTTCCACGGAGTGTGGAACTTGTACTGTCAGGGAATGTCCTAACACTATGGAATCACTTTGTCTAATAGCTAGTGCTGTGGCTGCAACTGACTTGAGGCACGCAGGCAGAGCCTGGGCTACTGGATCTAATGTGCTCGAAAAATAAGCACAAGGCTTGTATTGTCCTGCTTGATCTTGTGTGAGAACAGATAATGCTGTACCTTCACGTTCTGTGACAAAAAGTGTAAAAGGCTTACTGTAGTTCGGTGTAGCTAGAACGGGTGCTTGGCATAAGGCTTTCTTTAATTCATTAAAAGCAAGTGTATGTTCAGATGTCCAAGGGAGGACAGTCGATACGGCTGCCTCCTGTGTCGTTAACCGTATCAGTGGCTTGGCTAGAAATGCATACTGGGGAATCCATTGTCTGCAATAAGAAGTGAGGCCGATAAAAGCTCGTACCTCCTTCTGGGTCTTGGGCTGAGGAAGACTCGCTATTAACTGGATACGGTCAGGTGTCAACTGCCTACCCCTCTTGGACAGTAAGTGGCCTAAATAGATCACTTGCTGGACACAGAATTGAAGCTTCGAAGGGGACACCTTGTGCCCCATTTCGGCTAGGAAATACAGAACTGTAAGTGACGCTCGCTCGCAGTCACGTTCAGAGCGGGCTGTGATCAGTAGATCATCGACATACTGGAGCAGGGCAGTGTCAGTTGGCATGTGAATATTGTCTAGTTGTCTCTTGAGTGCTTGACTGTAAATACTAGGGCTTTCTGTGAAACCTTGAGGAGCTCGTGTGAATTTATAGCTCCTTCCATTTAAACAGAATCCGAAAAGGAACTGGCTGTCTGGATGAATGGGGACACTGAAAAATGCATTCTTGAGGTCTATGACTGTGAAAAACGTAGCTTCAGAATCAATGGCTGTCAATAGGGAAGAAATATCTGGGACAACTGGGTACTGGGGAATGATACATTTATTAAGTTCTCGAAGGTCAATCACTAATCGATATACTGGAGGTGCATTTGGATCAGTACGTTTCATGACTGGAATGATAGGAGAATTACATATATTGGAGTCAGTTTCTACAACCACTCCTTGAACAATAAGCTCGTCAATAATTTTGGATAAGGCTGCTACAGCCTCAGGTGGCAATCTGTACTGTCTGATTCGTGGTAACACTACACCTGGTTTCAGAGTCACACGATGGGGTGTGATTTGCATAAAACCAACATCAGTTGGACCTTGCGCCCATAAATGCTGCGGAACATTTAACAATCTTGGATCAAAATCACGTAATACATAGTGACCCTTGAAGTCACGTAAAAACAAACGTATTCCTTCTGGGGAGCAGCAAATAACTGCACCTAATTCTTTCAGTGTCTTAATGCCTAACACATTTTCTGGACATGACTTTGTAAGTAACAGATCAGTAGTTCGGGACAATGGACCTACTTCTAGAGTAACTGGTTTGGAAATCTCGTTAACTATTGGCTTTCCTGAAAATCCAAGGGAAATATTTCTAGAGCCTGAGAGCGGAGCCCCTGGAACCTCGTCGTGACTGATAGTAGTCCTACTTGCCCCTGTATCTATCAGAAACTTTCTGTCTTTCCCTAATACTTGACTGTGAACATAGGGACACTCTTGATCTACAGGTATCTCGATGAGAGGCAAGCCTACCTCCCTCTCTAGGCTGTTTCATGAATACTGCTGGTATTCTGGATACTCGGACTGTGCATACTGGTACATTTGCTGTGTAACATGCTGTGTTGCAGCAATAGGCTGCGGTATTGTAACTGTCTGTTGTGCATTCTGTGGTAACTGAGAAGTCTGTGAAACTTGTTCTTGTCTAGGCGGACGTGGTCTTTCTTTAGTCTTACCGGTAGCTATGTTGTGTTTCAGAACTGCACACTCGTTTATAAAATGACCTGGCTGTTTACAATAATTGCAGGTCCCTTTAACAGGAACTGCAGGATGACTGGCTTGATTCATACCCCTCTTCTGACTGTCTTGAGAAACAGATTGTGCAACTAATACTTTCATTTTTGTGTCTTTCATACGTTTCCTTTCATGATCTTGCTCTTCTCTGATTCTATTCTGGTGGTACTGGAGCATCTGTAACATTTGGGACGGAGTATTAGCTTGCCATGTACTTTCGACTTTCAAAACTCGATTTTTAACTTGTGGACTTGAATTCTCGACTAGTTTAGTAACAAAAAGATGAGGGTATGACTCGCTACTCGTCTTGAGACCACTGTTGATACTGAAACATTTCTCAAACCTAGAATAAAAATCACTAGTATCTTAGTCTTGTTTCTGTTTACAGGCTGAGATTGCATCCCAGTCTTCCTTTTTCGTGGCTAGTAATCTTGGCAAAACTTGTATTAATAGTTCGGGCAATTCTTTACATTTGTCTCCTAGACCGGTACCTGGTACTCGTATATTATCTTCAGCTTCTAGAGCTGCCCAATCTATCTTTTTCTCTCCCACCTCCCATTCTTTTTCTTTGAGTTTTTCATATATGCCCGCAGGCAACAGAACCTTTAACATTTTAATTATATCTGGATACGTGTATTCTCCCATACGGAGCATGTCTTTTAATTCACGGTGGAACCCTGCTGGATCTTTATCGTGACAGGGAATTAACTTCTTCATCTCTAAGAGTTCCATCTTGGTAATCGGGGTGTAAACAAATACTCGTTGCATTTAACCACCCTGTGTCCTAACTGGGTGTACTTCTCGTAACGGATGCTGTCTGTCTATGTAAAATGGTTTACTTTCTGGAGGTGAGACATGAACAAAATGCGGGTTCAGGAATGTTCTATATTTGTGGCGCTGTTCTAGAATTATACTAATTAAATCGGTACCTAGACCTTTCCATCTGTACTGTAGTAACTCGTTCAGAACATCATGTAACGGACCTGGATCAGAATGCTGACCCTCATACAGAGTAATGAGGTGCTGGATCATATACATACCCACCAGTCGCTGCTCGGCTGGGGGCAGTTTCAGAAACATTTGTGCCACTATTTCGTCTGGAAAAGTGGTAGAATCAGTAGTCCATCGGACTGCTGATCGGACTAGTTCTTGTTCATGCATGGTACTAAGTTCACTATAACCGATTCGTGATTTCAGAATGTGATCGGTAACTTGAAATACTTGCTCTAGATTCTCTTGTTCTGGTGCTGGAAGAGAGAAAACTTTCTTGTGTTCTAGACGTGAATGTCGGTCGGAAAGTCTAGTTCTACCTACATACGCTATTCTGGAAGGATTCTCGTCTTCTGCTTCCTCAGTATCAGAGTTACTTTCTTTCTCGCTTACTAGTGCTTCTTTGCGTTGTTCGTGTAACCTTATTATTTCTTTACGTATTTTCTTGTACATACTCTCTATACTACTGAGTGTCTTGTGTCTTCCCTCGGCTATATGATCACTCCATTTCGTCAGAGCTCTCATTTCGGTCGGATCTTTAGTCGGATAATCTTGTTCTCTTATTAAACAATTTATTAGAAACTTTAATAGCATGAGCTGAGTCTCAGCTTTCCTTAGAGACATGACTTCGCCAATACTTTCTGGATCATCCCCTGTACGGATGAAGCGATATATTCTGTCTAGATCTTCTTTCATATTTGGTAGGGTGTCCAAATACTCGGTCACCCGTCTTACGCGTAATGAATATATAACCATACTATCATCACCTGGGACCGGATCATAACGGCATTCGGTAAGAGCTCGCCTGATATCTGCAACTGACTGATGTTTGGGCGTGCGCTGTAACGCACGTTCATGTAACTCGGCTAATATTACACGTTTGTGTGGCGGCGGGGTACCAGGAGGACCTCCCCCCGCGGCCCCTAAACTGGAATCGTCGACTGATACTCTTCGTGCTGGCAGAGTGACCGATGTAGCGGGTACTTGTAATGTGGGCTGGACCGGGGGTACCGTAACGGGTGCCCCGGTGGCTGGAGGAGCAGAAATTACATTATTTGCAGGAGCTGGCGGAACAGGATTTGCATATTCTGGGACTGTGTCGTCCAAATAGGACGAGAGAAAAATATCAGCTGCGGTCGGTTTGTGACGTAGCTTGGTCGGAACTAGTGGCGGCGGGAAACTACTGGATGCCTCCGGGGTTGCTTTTGGCAAGCCCTCGGCAAGAAGAGGGTACATACCCTTAATAAGGGCATTCCTCTGTCTGTCTGACTGTTCGACTTTAACTCGTTCACCTACTTCGATTAACTCCCTTTCCTGGGCTCTTTCTGTGGATTCTCTACTTAATTCTGTTTTTCTGATTTCTTTTTCTGTTCTTTTATGAGATTCTTTGCGCCATACTCGATGGCATCTTTCTGTGACTGTCTGGCTTTCTTTTTCCATAATACTTCTTCTACTCGCATGATGCACTCGGCATCCCATGTGCCTGATACAGGCCATCTATACTTTTCTTCTAATTCCTTGGTATACTCGACCCATAGATCTAGATATAATATGGCACTTATGCCATGCTTGTGATACATAAAATGACCTGGACTGTCCCTAGGCGGGACAGGAACTGCTTCCTCGAGCAGACATTTTCTAGTTTTTAACTGACGTAACTTGGAGAACAGAGGCATGGCTGAACTAGAGTCTAGACACAATACAATACACAATGAACACGATGATTACTGAAAAACAACACATTCATACCACGACATTGAAAACACATTGAAGAACATTTAAAATAACAGTTCGGACAGAAACATTACCTGGAATACTGAGAACAGAAACACATGAATTTTCTCGAGAACAGAACTTACTAGAATTACTAGATGCACTGCTGAAACAGTACGAAGCATACCGGTCTCATAAAGAGACACGTCAGGACCCGCATCCACTTAGGTGGACACTTCGTGTTGGATTTGCGTACCCAAACCCACGGACCAGAGACAAATTAATTGACCCTGTCTAGATACTACCCCAGCAACGGTACTCACCGGGCAGCAAGAACGGAAGGCCTCGGACTGGACTGGACTGCTACGACGACGGACTACGAACTTCGGACTTCAGTTACGGGTGGGCCTCCGGATACCTCGGACCTTGGACTCTCGGCTTGGGCTCTGGTCGGGACTCGCCGCGTTCCTCCACCGCCTCGTCTGGATGCTGGACCGCAACCTCCGTCTCCTCCGTGGGCCTGAGGGATACTTGAAGCAGAAATATCTGCACGTGCACGGTATGGTTCCGTCACGGCTGCAGAGGATCAGGGGGCCTGCGTGGCTTCTCCGGCGCGTGGGGAAAGGGCAAGTCCCTATTCGGGCACCATTATGTGGTAAATAAATAATTAAATACCTGTACTATTTTTCGGAATAATTAATTAACAGATAGCTCAATAAATAAGAGTCAAGATTCGAGGTAGCTGGAGTTTGCAGGTTTTAATACAGCATAAAGGACAGCAACAGGACAACCTGCACGGGAATAGGATGGCAGGGCCCGGCAGCTGCCGGGGCAGGATCTGGGATGAGCATAAGGGAATAACTTTTAATAACAGTGCACAATATTTATAGTTAAACAATTGCATTACATTCAGTGTAGTAGGCGTAGCAGTGGGCGGGGTTTGTAGCAGTCGCGAAAGATAAGGCAGAAAGTAGGTGTAACAAGAGGCGTGTACATAGACATGTGATGTAAACGTAACAGAATATGTCATAAATGGGGCGGAAACATGGAGGGGGCTACCTAAGGAGCCGGGACCTCTGACCTAGTGGTGCGCGCAAGCTGGCAATGACGTGTTACTAGGAGGAACTGGGGGCTATGACTTCTGCGCTAGAAGAGGAGACGAAAGTCTGGAGAGTCAGAGCGACATGTACCTAAACACTATCTAGTATCTGATGTTTAGAGAACATGTTGATAGAATCCAAAAGTTATCAGGGCAAAGGCTAACAGACTCTAAGACTGGTGCATGCATTATTCTACATGTAGTGCGGGTGCAAGGAATATTAAATGAACATTAATACAGTATTTCTCTTACATGGAGACGTAAAGGCTAAACGATGACTGAAACTATTGATGCGATTCAGTAGCTTTAGGAATGCAGAGAAGGAGAGCTGGACTGATAACTAGAATCATAACATACTCTTGGCAGACTGGCAGGCAGAGCCAGGCCGAGCCGGGCACTGTGAGGCAGGAAGTAAGTGAAGGGTCAGGGATACAGGTGGGGGCTGCATCGCTCCTCGGAGAGGGTTCAGGAGACAGGAGCTGAATCTGGGTCCGGGCCCTTTTGAGGCCTAGAAACGGGGACTTTTACTGAATTAACGTGCACACTATGAAACGTGGCAACATAGCTTTACATAGACCTAATACTCGTAGCTTTCACGAGAACTGGAAACTGGCATACTAGAGATGGACATAACTGTAATTGCGTCTTTAATCGGTCATAAGGGAATACATATGCATATTGATCATGCACATATAACATAAGATGGGGAACACGTAGGGACACAGAACATGGCAAAATTTACTTTTCCACAGTAAGATACCATGGGACAGGATGTTACGTATTAGCCTCGACTTCCCCCTATGCCGGGCTCCCGAACCGGACCAAATTGGCGCACAGGGGGGGGAGATGGAGGTGAAAATATTCTTAACTGCACATCCTACAAAATGAGCAATACTGGTGACGTTAAGGCTTGTGCACTCGCACCTGTTCATTGAAACTTATAGGGAAGGCACAACCGATGCGGGGTGAAATTATAAAGCAGTAACATGCCTTACGGGTTAGCACCGCACGGCTGATCCCATTGAAATCGTGTAGTGCCCTTCCTTATAAATAGCTTGTCAATTTCGTAACAGGGTTACATGGGAGCAAACCAGAATAGTTATTTCAGGCAACCAGAATACCTCATGAGTATCTGTGCAACACTTTCAGTTTGGGGCCCGGGCCTCTTGGTTTGTGCTTTTCTGCTAGGCTGACATGGCTACTTTACACACCTCATTTTCCGGGCTAGTGGCATCTTGAAAATTCCGATTAAGGGGAAGAGGCCTAACTATTTGAAACTAGAACTGAGGAACTGAGCTAGGGGGCTTGCTCCCAAGCCGCCCCTGAAAATGGCCGCACTGGACGCCCTTACCCTTATGCGCCGGACATCACACAATGATGTCCCTAAAAATGGCCGCACCCGGCCGCCATTACGCACGTGCACCGGAATAGTAGGAAACTGCCGAAGACCAGCACCATCCCCGCGCTTGCTCGTATATGCATGTACTTTATCAAACCACACTGCGGTATAGAAATCGCGTCGTTCCAGATGGGTGGGAGACTGACCCAAGTGTGCCAGCACAACAAACCTACAACCGATGTGCCGAGAAAGGCCCGAAAATAGCCGCCACCCCAACAATGAGATGACTGAATAATGGGCTCGGAGTGGAACACTAATGACGCAGAGTTAATATATTACCCGTCAGTGACGAGTATGTATGCTGGGATGACCACGTAATTTGAATATCTAACTGAATTAGCGCCGTGGTCAGAAGCGTTTCAAAAGAAACCACAGCAGGCACCGCCGAATTTCGGCGCCAATAGCCCGAGGCTAGTGCTAATGGGAATTACCTCATGCCTCTACCCCCTCCCTTCGAGCCAAGTCCGGGACAGCAGCAATAACAACAACATGCCGAAAATAACTCTGTATTCCCCGTGGCGGTTAGCAGCATGGAACCGGCGACACCCGCCTGTGATCGCCTCGTGCCAAGGTACCCGCGGGACTGCGCTCGGCACAATAACACCACCACCCGTGCTCCCGCCGAACCCCAGACAACTTGCCCCCAAAGTTAAGGAGGCCGTGACCCATATGCACAACACTCACTGCCCCCAGAAGGGCGAAACAGCCCGACGCACCCGCTGCCCGACCTAGCATGCGCTTGATTCTGCTGAGCCGCAACGGGTCAACGCCCCAGGCAGCCAAGGCCTCAAAGCCCACTCTCTCAACGCCGCTGGGCCGCTAATCTGGGGAACGAGGCTGCCCTCCCCCCAAGGGGACCACGCCAGGATATAGGAGCAACGGGACCCAGCAGACTCCTCGGACACATACCGCACAAGCAAATGACCCCTGCTGCAATCATCCAAAACACACCTTCCCGTTACTCGCGCACAAACCAGACACAATGTTACTAGCGTATCTCACGACAAACGACGCAGGGCAAGTCACCCGCCGAGACGGTGCACCATACGATCTGATCGTGTAGCAGGGGGAACCCCAGCAAGAAATGTTTAAAGGCCCCCCGCCCGGCAACGAGTCGGAAACATGATCCCGTAAGACCAAATGGCCGCCAGGAGGTGATTGGGGGCGGTCGGCCATTAACCTCCAGGCCAAGGCCCTATTTCGACTCAGCCACTGGTCCGGACAGATGATGCCACCCCACGCCGCATACCTGCCGATGAATGCGCGGGGAGCCACAATAAAAGGCCTGTGTTCGCATTTGAGCAATGGTAGGGGACGTGCCACGCTCAACTTGTGACCATGCGCCCCTGGGCAATGCCCTAACGTGATAGAAAACAAATGAAATGAAGAGCTGTGACACACAGTGAGCAGTAACGAACAAATTCAAACCGGGCTGAAGATTGGATCCCTGTCGCACTCCAGACCAATTTCACACTGATTGAAGCACAAAAACATTGAGAAACATGCACGCTATATCATCAGCGCCCGGCAGAGCCAGGGGAATTCGTATTTCAAAACCAGCATGTACACAACAAGTTCCTGAGCAGGGGAACGAACCTTCTATACCAAATGCTGCAGCCTGCACGTGAAATAAAATTAGTTCTAAACACCACGCTAGCAAGCGTTGAAACTGCAGAATGATTCCATGCTATTAAGGGGGGGCGTTCTAAGACAGGCCTGCCTGAAAGGGTCCTGGCCGAAAATTACAACAGCTAACGCCTGCGCACGTGTTACCCATCTGCTCCCCCTTCTTATTTCTTAACGCGCTGTGCCTGACCATAAATAAAAACGGACTCGCAGCCTTGCAATAGTTATATGTATCCGATCCTCATCATACTCTTTGCATACCGTGTACAGAGGTAGGGGAGGAGGACAGCGCCTCGATTGCCCCACAGAAACGCGAGACGATGGAGTAATAGTACCCCAGGAGGGAGACATAATGAAGGCACCGAGAAACAACCAACTGCTCCGTAGGAACACGCACTCACGAGCTAAGGTAAGCGCCTCGCATGCCACGCAGAAAACGAGACGCTGGAGTAATAGTACCCCTGGAGGGAGACAACAAACAACTGCTCCGATGGGACACTAACTCCCGAGCACAACATGACTAAGGGCAAGGACTGCTTAAAAGTCCCATGCATTAAACAAAGTGTTACCCAACGAGGAGGGGGTGGGGGGGCCGCCGGGGCCGCACCAGTGACCCCACATGCCCCCGAACAAGACAATTGCCTAAACGCATCTCCGTGGGAACGCGGCCCACCCAAGTCCTCCCCACTCACCACAGGCAACACGAACCGTCGAACGCCGGGAAACACGTCGCAAGACCGGACCTCTGGACGGCGACCAGAGGCGAGACAAAAGAGTGTCCCAACGTGGAACTGCGACGTCCGGGGCGGCAAAGAGGCCTCCCCAACGGGGCAGGGGTCTGAAGTACTCCAGACGGCCCCTCCCAGCCGCCCCGGACGTGCATCACTTACCAGTCTCCACCAACCAGGGGAGACTGCCTCGGGTGAGGAAACTAGTGCGTCATGCGGGGGCGGGACAGCCCTCCGTGACTAGGAGCCCGCCCTCCTAATGGCCACTGCGTGGCCTCGGGCAGGCGTATTCTACCAATAAATCTGTTTACTTCCTTTAAGGTAAACCTTGGAAAGCGACGTTGGCTAAATCTGAATTCGTATTATATTGGTTTCTTTGGTGTGCTGTGCTCCTCACTGCTCCACTCCAGGGCAGCAGTGACGTGGGGTTGGTTTTGATGTAGCGCCACGTCTACTGATGTAGCGCCAACCCTGCTGGATCTGCGCACTCCGATGGCGTGTGGAGTGAGGCTGCCCGCTCCCTGCCTCCCATCAAGTCCTTGGGGCTTCGGCGGAGCGGGCAAGGCCCTTGGGGAACCAGCAGCTCCCCGAATCCCACGGCAGCGCCCCGAGGCAGCCGCAAATGATGCCCCAGAACAGTGCAGCCTGAAGCCATCACCTCAAGGCGCCTTGCGAGGTCTGATGAGCAGCATGGTGCCTGCCTCACCCTGGTTACAAGATAGCAATGCTCAAGCTCAGCCCGCAGGGTAATAATGTCCTTAACAGACTCTATCATAATACAAGGAGTCCTTGTCCGCGTGTGACGTAGTATTGCAGCCAATGCACTTCCGGCGCAGCCTAAGGCATCATCACAGCAAAAGCAGATGTCAGCAAAGCTGCAGCCACGTGGGGGTTCAGCATTGTTTTGAAGGGAAAGCTCAGCCTGTGCTTGAATAATGGCTCGAACCAATAACATTGCAAGAATGAGCCCCGTCAGCTGACAGTATCACAGCAATGCTGCGACAGCAATGACGTCAATGCTACTGGGCACTGAGCGTTTCCAGGACTGGAAACTCAAGTTGTGAAAACGAGGTAACCCGGCGTGTACCCCCCCCAACCCATCCCCCCCCCCCCCGTGGTGGCATGTGCAGAGAGGACAAGGTTTGAATGGGCCTTTAGAGTGCTGACGAGTGTGGCCCGGGGCAGTGTGAGTGGTTGGCAATCCAAGCATTTGGTCGCATTATTAAAGATTGAGCTATTGGCATTGCTAAATAATGCAACACCATAGCTGAACCTTTAATAACGCGAGAGCGGGTATGAGAGCGCTTTACATGTCACCACTCATTCCACCTCAGCACTCATTCCCTTTGGGGGGCTCGGGGAGGTGAGGTGATTTGCCCAGAATCACAGGATGTGTGAGCGACACTCCCGGGAGCGGTGTGAGCGGTTACTCTGCAGGTATTTAAAGGCCCGAGCCGAGCGCAGCTGACCCTGGTTGAGGCTCCGCGCTGGATTCCTTGTTCGCGTGTGGACCCAGACCATGCGCCTGCTCGGACCCTGCTCCTGGTGCTCCTGGTGCTCCTGCTCCTGCTGCGCCCGGTGCTCCTGCTGCTCCCGGTGCTCCTGCTGCTCCCTGTGCTCCTGCTCCCGGTGCTCCTGCTGCTCCCGGTGCTCCTGCTGCTCCTGCTGCTCCCTGTGCTCCTGCTCCCGGTGCTCCCGCTGTGCCTGTGCTCCCGCTGCTCCCGCTCCCGGTGCTCCCGCTGTGCCTGTGCTCCCGCTGCTCCCGGTGCTCCTACTCCTGCTCCCGGTGCTCCCGCTGCTCCCGGTGCTCCTGCTGCTCCTGCTGCTCCCGGTGCTCCTGGTGCTCCTGCTCCTGGTGCTCCTGCTCCTGCTCCCGGTGCTCCCGCTGCTCCCGGTGCTCCTGGTGCTCCTGCTCCCGGTGCTCCTGCTGTGCCTGCTCCTGCTGTGCCTGCTGCTCCGCCTCTGAGCCCCAGATGGCCGCAGCCGACCCCTGGCCCGTGCGCCTGCCGGCGGCTGCTCCTCCGCGTCACCGAGGAGGTGCCCCTGACCCCGGGGGCCCAGGAGCTGCTGCGCCTCAACGCCCAGGAGCTGCTGCGGGCCGTCCGCCGCCTGCCCGCCCCCCGCCAGCCCCAGCAGGTGGCCCCGCTGCTGGAGGAGGCCTGTGGCCTCGGGCTGCTGCCCCCCGCCGCCCAGCAGGCCCTGGCACAGAGCCTGCTCCAGCGCCCGGACCTGCCCCACTGCCAGCGGGTGCTGTGGGCCGCGCACCGGGCGGCGGAGAGGGAGCGGCGGCTGCTGGCCCTGGCCGGCCCGGGGTCCCTCCGGAACACCTTATACCTGCACCTGGAGGACCTGCTGTGCGGCCTCTACGTGCCCCAGCTCAGCCTGCAGGGGGCCTACACGGCCACCCTGACTGACGCCGCCGGAGCCTCCACCCAGCACCGCGTGGACCTGGCCTTCGGGGAGCGCAGGAGCCGGGTGGGCCTCTACCTGGCCTGCCTGCTGGACCCCCCGGACGCGCAGGCCCTGGCGGCCGGCCGGGCCCCCCTGAAGGCCATCATGGGGGCCACTCAAGCCACCGCCCCCGGAGGGGTCACCACACCGGAGGGCGGCCGGGACTGCCTGCTGCTGGTGGTCTCCACTGCTGAGCCCCCCCAGCCGCTGCGGACGCTGCTGGCGCGCCATAGCAGCGGGGGCTCCAGCAGGGAGCTTTATGAAGAGGATTGGAGGCTGCCCCCCCGGGAGGTGCGGGCCTCTCTCGTGGCCGTCATGCCACCCTGGCGATGACGCTTTGAACTGTATATATTGTATATATGTCAATAAATCCGTGTTGAGTGCACCTCGAGTCCGTGGCCGGTACTTTGTCGCAGCTCTGCCCGTGGAGCTGCCGAGAGTGTTGCAAAGCTGGAGGGAAGGGCCGTCCCTGCTCTGCCAGTGTGGGCGCTGCCATGAGAGGACAGCCTGGGCTGGAGGGCAGGGCCGTCCCTGCTCTGCCAGTGGGCGCTGCCATGAGAGGACAGCCTGGGCTGGAGGGAAGGGCCGTCCCTGCTCTGCCAGTGTGGGCGCTGCCATGAGAGGACAGCCTGGGCTGGAGGGAAGGGCCGTCCCTGCTCTGCCAGTGGGCGCTGCCATGAGAGCACAGCCTGGGCTGGAGGGAAGGGCCGTCCCTGCTCTGCCAGTGTGGGCTCTGCCATGAGAGTACAGCCTGGGCTGGAGGGAAGGGCCGTCCCTGCTCTGCCAGTGGGCGCTGCCATGAGAGCACAGACTGGGCTGGAGGGAAGGGCCGTCCCTGCTCTGCCAGTGGGCGCTGCCATGAGAGGGCAGCCTGGGCTGGAGGGAAGGGCCGTCCCTGCTCTGCCAGTGTGGGCGCTGCCATGAGAGGACAGCCTGGGCTGGAGGGAAGGGCCGTCCCTGCTCTGCCAGTGTGGGCGCTGCCATGAGAGGACAGCCTGGGCTGGAGGGAAGGGCCGTCCCTGCTCTGCCAGTGTGGGCGCTGCCATGAGAGCACAGCCTGGGCTGGAGGGAAGGGCCGTCCCTGCTCTGCTAGTGGGCGCTGCCATGAGAGGGCAGCCTGGGCTGGAGGGCAGGGCCGTCCCTGCTCTGCCAGTGGGCGCTGCCATGAGAGGACAACCTGGGCTGGAGGGAAGGGCCGTCCCTGCTCTGCCAGTGTGGGCGCTGCCATGAGAGGACAGCCTGGGCTGGAGGGAAGGGCCGTCTCTGCTCTGCCAGTGGGCGCTGCCATGAGAGCACAGCCTGGGCTGGAGGGAAGGGCCGTCCCTGCTCTGCCAGTGTGGGCGCTGCCATGAGAGCACAGCCTGGGCTGGAGGGAAGGGCCGTCCCTGCTCTGCCAGTGTGGGCGCTGCCATGAGAGGACAGCCTGGGCTGGAGGGAAAGGTCGTCCCTGGCTCTGCCAGCGTGGGCGCTGCCATGAGAGGACAGCCTGGGCTGGAGGGAAGGGCCGTCCCTGCTCTGCCAGTGTGGGCGCTGCCATGAGAGCACAGCCTGGGCTGGAGGAAAGGGCCGTCCCTGCTCTGCCAGTGTGGGCGCTGCCGTGAGAGGACAGCCTGGGCCGGAGGGAAGGGCCGTCCCTGCTCTGCCAGTGTGGGCACTGCCGTGAGAGCACAGCCTGGGCTGGAGGGAAGGGCCGTCCCTGCTCTGCCAGTGTGGGCGCTGCCATGAGAGGACAGCCTGGGCTGGAGGGAAGGGCCGTCCCTGCTCTGCCAGTGTGGGCGCTGCCGTGAGAGCACAGCCTGGGCTGGAGGGAAGGGCCGTCCCTGCTCTGCCAGTGTGGGCGCTGCCATGAGAGGACAGCCTGGGCTGGAGGGGAAGGGCCGTCCCTGCTCTGCCAGTGTGGGCGCTGCCATGAGAGGACAGCCTGGGCTGGAGGGAAGGGCCGTCCCTGCTCTGCCAGTGTGGGCGCTGCCATGAGAGCACAGCCTGGGCTGGAGGGAAGGGCCGTCCCTGCTCTGCCAGTGTGGGCGCTGCCATGAGAGGACAGCCTGGGCTGGAGGGGAAGGGCCGTCCCTGCTCTGCCAGTGTGGGCGCTGCCATGAGAGCACAGCCTGGGCTGGAGGGAAGGGCCATCCCTGCTCTGCCAGTGGGCGCTGCCATGAGAGCACAGCCTGGGCTGGAGGGCAGGGCCGTCCCTGCTCTGCCAGTGTGGGCGCTGCCATGAGAGGACAGCCTGGGCTGGAGGGAAGGGCCGTCCCTGCTCTGCCAGTGTGGGCGCTGCCATGAGAGCACAGCCTGGGCTGGAGGAAAGGGTCGTCCCTGCTCTGCCAGTGTGGGCGCTGCCATGAGAGCACAGCCTGGGCTGGAGGGAAGGGCTGTCCCTGCTCTGCCAGTGTGGGCGCTGCCATGAGAGCACAGCCTGGGCTGGAGGGAAGGGCCGTCCCTGCTCTGCCAGTGTGGGCGCTGCCATGAGAGCACAGCCTGGGCTGGAGGGAAGGGCCGTCCCTGCTCTGCCAGTGTGGGCGCTGCCATGAGAGGACACCCTGGGCTGGAGGGAAGGGCCGTCCCTGCTCTGCCAGTGTGGGCGCTGCCATGAGAGTACAGCCTGGGCTGGAGGGAAGGGCCGTCCCTGCTCTGCCAGTGGGCGCTGCCATGAGAGGACAGCCTGGGCTGGAGGGAAGGGCCGTCCCTGCTCTGCCAGTGGGCGCTGCCATGAGAGGACAGCCTGGGCTGGAGGGAAGGGCCGTCCCTGCTCTGCCAGTGTGGGCACTGCCATGAGAGCACAGCCTGGGCTGGAGGGAAGGGCCGTCCCCTGCTCTGCCAGTGTGGGCGCTGCCATGAGAGGACACCCTGGGCTGGATGGAAGGGCCGTCCCTGCTCTGCCAGTGTGGGCGCTGCCATGAGAGCACAGCCTGGGCTGGAGGGAAGGGCCGTCCCTGCTCTGCCAGTGGGCGCTGCCATGAGAGTACAGCCTGGGCTGGAGGGAAGGGCCGTCCCTGCTCTGCCAGTGTGGGCGCTGCCATGAGAGCACAGCCTGTGCTGGAGGGAAGGGCCGTCCCGGCTCTGCCAGTGTGGGCGCTGCCATGAGAGTACAGCCTGGGCTGGAGGGAAGGGCCGTCCTTGCTCTGCCAGTGTGGGCGCTGCCATGAGAGCACAGCCTGGGCTGGAGGAAAGGGCCGTCCCTGCTCTGCCAGTGTGGGCGCTGCCATGAGAGCACAGCCTGGGCTGGAGGGAAGGGCCGTCCCTACTCTGCCAGTGTGGGCGCTGCCGAGAGTGTTGCAAAGCTGGAGGGAAGGGCCTTCCCTGCTCTGCCAGTGTGGGCACTGCCATGAGAGTACAGCCTGGGCTGGAGGGAAGGGCCGTCCCTGCTCTGCCAGTGGGCGCTGCCATGAGAGGACAGCCTGGGCTGGAGGGAAGGGCCGTCCCTGCTCTGCCAGTGTGGGCACTGCCATGAGAGCACAGCCTGGGCTGGAGGGAAGGGCCGTCCCCTGCTCTGCCAGTGTGGGCGCTGCCATGAGAGGACACCCTGGGCTGGAGGGAAGGGCCGTCCCTGCTCTGCCAGTGTGGGCGCTGCCATGAGAGGACAGCCTGGGCTGGGGGGAAGGGCCGTCCCTGCTCTGCCAGTGGGCGCTGCCATGAGAGTACAGCCTGGGCTGGAGGGAAGGGCCGTCCCTGCTCTGCCAGTGTGGGCGCTGCCATGAGAGCACAGCCTGGGCTGGAGGGAAGGGCCGTCCCTGCTCTGCCAGTGTGGGCGCTGCCATGAGAGGACACCCTGGGCTGGAGGGAAGGGCCGTCCCTGCTCTGCCAGTGTGGGCGCTGCCATGAGAGGACACCCTGGGCTGGAGGGAAGGGCCGTCCCTGCTCTGCCAGTGTGGGCGCTGCCATGAGAGGGCAGCCTGGGCTGGAGGGAAGGGCCGTCCCTGCTCTGCCAGTGTGGGCGCTGCCATGAGAGTACAGCCTGGGCTGGAGGGAAGGGCCGTCCCCGCTCTGCCAGTGTGGGCGCTGCCATGAGAGCACAGCCTCGGCTGGAGGGAAGGGCCGTCCCTGCTCTGCCAGTGTGGGCGCTGCCATGAGAGTACAGCCTGGGCTGGAGGGAAGGGTCGTCCCTGCTCTGCCAGTGTGGGCGCTGCCATGAGAGTACAGCCTGGGCTGGAGGGAAGGGCCGTCCCTGCTCTGCCAGTGTGGGCGCTGCCATGAGAGCACAGCCTGTGTCCTGGCGTGGTCCACGCACCCTGCCTCAGTGGCTAGAGACGGGGGGCGCTCGCATGTGTCCTGGCGTGGTCCACGCACCCTGCCTCAGTAGCTAGAGACGGGGGGCGCTCGCATGTGTCCTGGCGTGGTCCACGCACCCGGCCTCAGGAGCTAGAGACGGGGGGCGCTCACGTGTCCTGGCGTGGTCCACGCACCCTGCCTCGGTGGCTAGAGACGGGGGGCGCTCGCATGTGTCCTGGCGTGGTCCACGCACCCTGCCTCGGTGGCTAGAGACGGGGGGCGCTCGCATGTGTCCTGGCGTGGTCCACGCACCCTGCCTCGGTGACTAGAGACGGGGAGCGCTCACGTGTCCTGGCGTGGTCCACGCACCCTGCCTCGGTGGCTAGAGACGGGGGGCGCTCACATGTCCTGGCGTGGTCCACGCACCCTGCCTCGGTGGCTAGAGACGGGGAGCGCTCGCATGTGTCCTGGCGTGGTCCACGCACCCTGCCTCGGTGGCTAGAGACGGGGGGTGCTCGCATGTGTCCTGGCGTGGTCCACACACCCTGCCTTGGTGGCTAGAGACGGGGGGCGCTCGCATGTGTCCTGGCGTGGTCCACGCACCCTGCCTCGGTGACTAGAGACGGGGAGCGCTCACGTGTCCTGGTCCACGCACCCTGCCTCGGTGGCTAGAGACGGGGGCGCTCACGTGTCCTGGCGTGGTCCACGCACCCCGCCTCGGTGGCTAGAGACGGGGAGCGCTCACGTGTCCTGGCGTGGTCCACACACCCTGCCTCAGGAGCTAGAGACGGGGGGTGCTCGCATGTGTCCTGGCGTGGTCCACGCACCCTGCCTCAGTGGCTAGAGACGGGGGGCGCTCGCATGTGTCCTGGCGTGGTCCACGCACTCTGCCTCGGTGGCTAGAGACGGGGGCACTCGCATGTGTCCTGGCGTGGTCCACGCACCCTGCCCCGGTGGCTAGAGACGGGGGGTGCTCGCATGTGTCCTGGCGTGGTCCACGCACTCTGCCTCGGTGGCTAGAGACGGGGGGGCGCTCGCATGTGTCCTGGCGTGGTCCACGCACCCTGCCCCGGTGGCTAGAGACGGGGGGCGCTCGCATGTGTCCTGGCGTGGTCCACACACCCTGCCTCAGTAGCTAGAGACGGGGGGGTGCTCGCATGTGTCCTGGCGTGGTCCACGCACCCTGCCTCGGTGGCTAGAGACGGGGGGCGCTGGCATGTGTCCTGGCGTGGTCCACGCACCCTGCCTCGGTGGCTAGAGACGGGGCGCTCGCATGTGTCCTGGCGTGGTCCACGCACCCTGCCTCGGTGACTAGAGACGGGGAGCGCTCACATGTGTCCTGCCCTGCAGCCACCTCCACGCCAGAGTGCCTTCAGGACCTTTCTGTGGGAGGGTTCTTTCCCTCGTCCCCCGCGAGTGACCTTTCGCGCTCCGGTGTTACTCCCAGGCCCCCACCCCTCCCACCTCTCTCCAGGCCTCTTATCTGATTACCCTCTCTCCATATCTGTTCTGCAGCTAAATCCTCTTCTCTGCAGGTCGCATCCCTCTCGCAGTGCACTGTCAACCTTTCGCCTGGAAATCCTAACCTTCAGCGTTAAAGCATTCCTGTTTCTTGTTCCTTTGGTTAAAGCACTCCATGAGACTGCATGTGATCTCCCTCGTGTGCTTTTATTCCTCCTCACTCTCAGTCCATGTTGTCTCTTCACCCCGCCCACTTCTGCCACCAGCTCAACCATTATTAGGTCTCGCCTAGTTATTGCGTAAGCAATCGCTATGCGAGAGATTAAGAAGGGGAACAGGAAAATGCTGCCAAAGACCTTTGCAATGCGGTTTATGGCCAGTGCATGTGAGGCATTCACGCGCGAAGCTGGCATCTGGCATCGCACTTGAAAGCAGCAGACTGCTTTCACCAGCGTGCTCGGCCTCACTTCCTGCTCCCCCTTTTACAGCAATTAACTTTCGTTATCGCTCGCACCCCATATGCTTGTTCCTCCCACCCTCCCTTTAATGTCCGCTTTTCTTGTTGTTTGGATGTCTAGTATGCTTTTACTGCTCTTTGTCCCACTCACTTCACCCACGACACTATTGTCCCTCCTCCCTTCAAACCCATCCCACTGTGCTGTCCTACCCTCACAATCATATGTTTTTCCCCACTTTTTTATTTGGAAGGTCTAACAGCTGCCATTTAGCTCCACTACATCAATAACACTATTGCCGAAGTACGTGACGTCTGCCATCTAAGACCAATCAGTTAAAAGAAAATGGTATATGGTGCCTGTCATGTCAAGATTAGCAGCAGCTGCATCATCTCACCTTTGTTTTTTGCCGATGCAATGCAGCGTCGCTGTAAAGCATTTTGCTGATTAAAAGCATCTGCAACAATCGTTAGCAAAGTCAGTGGATGCCAAAGGCAAGCCCTATTGGGCTTACCAACGCTTTTTTATTGTTAGTTGCCTAAAGGCTGCTTCTGCATAGTGGTATGTTCTTTCAGATAACCGCACGCCCCCACCTTTTGATGGCCGCACTGCCCCCCAATGCTTGCTGTTACAACCTACGCCCATGTGTACTGCACTCAAGAACAAACTGAACCTACAGCAGAGAGCTCTCTCAAAGTTTGCATCCGCAGCTATGGGGCTCTTTTCAGAAGAGCTGATGTGAGATGGTCACAAGTGCCAGAATTGACCAGTGCATAGCTCTAACAGGTGGGTCCTTCCCTGCTAGGTCTTGGCCAGGATCTTCTTTACTGACTTCACACTCCATCCAGAAGGTCAGGACTGGCAGAGCCCTCTGTGACGTTTGACTCTTAATACTGAAATTAACCAGGTCAGCAAGCAGAGGTGCCCCTGACCAGAGTTCCTACTCTGTGGGTACTCTACCGCCCTCAGTCTACCTCCCTCACTCTACGGCCCTCAGTCTACCGCCCTCACTCTACCACTCTACCGCCCTCCTTCCTTAACTCCCTGTTCTCTTCTCCTGTGCTGATCTGCTGCTCTCTTCCACCCCACCTCCTTCTCTAACTCCCTGTTCTCTTCTGCTGTTATGCTGCTCTCTTACACATGCATAAACCCACATACAACCACACACATACAATCTCACACATGCATACAACCACACACCCACAACCACACACCCACTCTGTCTATCGCCCTCACTCTACCTATCTGTCTATCGCCCTCACTCAACCGCCCTCACTCTACCATCATGTCTAATTTACTCTTTTTTTTTTCTGCACACTCGTGTCCTCTTATTTGTTCTCTCTAGCAACACCCTCATCACACTCTCCTAACGTCTTCCTTCTCCCGCATGTGACCCTACCTGCACCCTCTCGGATCCATCTTCATTCTTTTCTGCTTTTCCCTGTTTCCGCCACAGACTCCACTCCTTTGTGTCTCTTTCCTACTTAACTTTTCCTCCTTTATCCTTTCTCCTTTAATCCCATTTCCACCTTCTCGCAACCCCTTCGAGCACTGTTATCCTAACATTTGTGTTTCTCTCTCTCTTATGATTCTGCTCTGCCACCAATTATTTCGGACCTACACCCTCACTCACCCTCACTCACCCTCACTCACCCTCACTCACCCTCACTCACCCTCACTCACCTTCACTCACTCACCCTCACTCACCCTCACTCACTCACCCTCACTCACTCACACACCCTCACTCACTCACTCACCCTCACTCACTCACCCTCACTCACTCACTCACCCTCACTCACTCACCCTCACTCACTCACCCTCATTTACTCACCCTCACTCACCCTCACTCACCCTCACTCACCCTCACTCCACTCGCCTTCACACACCCCCTCGCCTTCACACACCCCCTCGCCTTCACACACCCCCTCACCCTCACACACCCCCTCACCCTCACACACCCCCTCACCTACACCCACCCTCACGCCCTAACCCTCACCCACCCTCATGCCCTAACCCTCTCCCCCTCATACCCCCACATCCATACACCCTCTCGCCCCCTTACCCTCTCGCCCCTAACCATCTCGCCCCCTCACACACACACACACCCTCACCCTCTCACCCCTAACCCTCTCGCCCCTCACACCCACCCTCATCCCCCTACTTACCCTCACCCCCTCTCAGCCCTTACCCTCACCCCCCACTTACCCCCGCGCACACCCTCACCCCCCGCGCACACCCTCAACCCCCGCGCTCACCCCCCCGGCTCACCCTCACCCCCCCTGCACCCTCTCGCTAGAATAGCAAAGGTCTTCCCCAAAGAGACAGCAATGCATTGTTGTGCATATGAAAACTCTAGGAACTGTGTTCCTGAGTATAATGTGGAGGCCGGGTCAGACATTTGACTACAAAGAGCTTGCTCAACAGTTTCGGCAGAACCAGAATAAAACCAGACCATTTCTACCCTACAACTTCACTTGGCCCCCACTGCACTTCAGCAACCTCAGCAAGGCACACGGACTTTCTATCTACAGATTCCCAGGGCTAGCCCGACTGCGCTTCAGCACCCTCAGCGAGGCACACACACTTCTATGTACACATTCCCAGGGCTAGTCCAACTGCACTACAGCAACCTCAGCGAGGCACACAGACTTGCTATCTACACATCCTCAGGGCTAGCCCCACTGCTCTTCAGCACCCTCAGCGAGGCACACACACTTTCTATCTACACATTCCCAGGGCTAGCCCCAGTGCGCTTCAGCAACCTCAGCAAGGCACACACTCTTTCAATCTACAGATTCCCAGGGCTAGCCCCACTGCGCTTCAGCACCCTCTGCGAGGCACACACTCTTTCTATCTACACATTCCCAGGGCTAGCCCCACTGCGCTTCAGCACCCTCGGCGAGACACACACTCTTTCTATCTACACATTGCCAGGGCAAGCCCCACTGCTCTTCAGCAACCTCGGCGAGGCACACACTCTTTCTATCTACACATTCCCAGGGCTAGCCCCTCTGCTCTTCAGCACCCTCAGCGAGGCACACACACTTTTTATTTACACATTCCCAGGGCTAGCCCCAGTGCGCTTCAGCAACC
Source organism: Lissotriton vulgaris (assembly GCF_964263255.1). NCBI lineage: Eukaryota > Metazoa > Chordata > Amphibia > Caudata > Salamandridae > Lissotriton > Lissotriton vulgaris. The sequence continues at coordinate 707,508 of NW_028254400.1, read as the reverse complement.
TCAGCAAGGCACACACTCTTTCTATCTACACATTCCCAGGTCTAGCACCACTGCTCTTCAGCAACCTCAGCGAGGCATACACTCTTTCTATCTACACATTGCCAGGGCTAGCCCCACTGAGCTTCAGGAACATCGGCGAGGCACACACACTTTCTATCTACACATTCCCAGGGCTAGCCCCACTGCGCTTCAGCACCCTCAGCGAGGCGCACACACACTTTCTATCTACACATTGCCAGGGCTAGCCCCACTGCTCTTCAGCACCCTCAGCGAGGCACACACTCTTTCTATCTACAGATTCCCAGGGCTAGCCCCACTACGCTTCAACACCCTCGGCGAGGCACACACACTTCTATGTACACATTCCCAGGGCTAGCACCACTGCGCTTCAGCACCCTCGGCGAGGCACACACACTTCTATGTACACATTCCCAGGGCTAGCCCCACTGCCCTTCAGCACCCTCAGCAAGGCACACACTCTTTCGATCTACAGATTCCCAGGGCTAGCCCCACTGCTCTTCAGCAACCTCGGCGAGGCACACACTCTTTCTATCTACACATTCCCAGGGCTAGCACCAATGCCCTTCAGCACCCTTGGCGAGGCACACACTCTTTCTATCTACACATTGCCAGGGCTAGCCCCACTGCTCTTCAGCAACCTCAGCGAGGCACACACACTTCTATGTACACATTCCCAGGGCTAGCACCACTGCGCTTCAGCACCCTCGGCGAGGCACACACTCTTTCTATCTACACATTGCCAGGGCTAGCCCCACTGCTCTTCAGCACCATCAGCGAGGCACACACACTTTCTATCTACACATTCCCAGGGCTAGCCTCACTGCTCTTCAGCAACCTCGGCGAGGCGCACACTCTTTCTATTTACACATTTCCAGGGCTAGCCCCACTGCCCTTCAGCACCCTCAGCAAGGCACACACTCTTTCTATTTACACATTCCCAGGGCTAGCCCCACTGCCCTTCAGCACCCTCCACAAGGCACACACTCTTTCAATCTACAGATTCCCAGGGCTAGCCCCACTGCTCTTCAGCACCCTCAGCGAGGCACACACTCTTTCTATCTACACATTGCCAGGGCTAGCCCCACTGCGCTTCAGCACCCTCAGAGAGGCACACACTCTTTCTATCTACACATTCCCAGGGCTAGCCCCACTGCTCTTCAGCAAGGCACACACTTTTATATACACATTCCCAGGGCTAGCCCCACTGTACTTCAGCACCCTCAGCGAGGCATACACTCTTTCTATCTACACATTGCCAGGGCTAGCCCCACTGAGCTTCAGGAACCTCGGCGAGGCATACACACTTTCTATCTACACATTCCCAGGGCAAGCACCACTGCGCTTCAGCACCCTCGGCGAGGCACACACACTTCTATGTACACATTCCCAGGGCTAGCCCCACTGCCCTTCAGCACCCTCAGTAAGGCACACACTCTTTCGATCTACAGATTCCCAGGGCTAGCCCCACTGAGCTTCAGCAACCTCGGCGAGGCACACACTCTTTCTATCTACAGATTCCCAGGGCTAGCCCCACTGCTCTTCAGCACCCTCAGCGAGGCACACACTCTATCTACACATTGCCAGGGCTAGCCCCACTGCGCTTCAGCACCCTCAGAGAGGCACACACTCTTTCTATCTACACATTCCCAGGGCTAGCCCCACTGCTCTTCAGCAAGGCACACACTTTTATATACACATTCCCAGGGCTAGCCCCACTGTACTTCAGCACCCTCAGCGAGGCATACACTCTTTCTATCTACACATTGCCAGGGCTAGCCCCACTGAGCTTCAGGAACCTCGGCGAGGCATACACACTTTCTATCTACACATTCCCAGGGCTAGCACCACTGCGCTTCAGCACCCTCGGCGAGGCACACACACTTCTATGTACACATTCCCAGGGCTAGCCCCACTGCCCTTCAGCACCCTCAGCAAGGCACACACTCTTTCGATCTACAGATTCCCAGGGCTAGCCCCACTGAGCTTCAGCAACCTCGGCGAGGCACACACTCTTTCTATCTACACATTGCCAGGGCTAGCCCCACTGCGCTTCAGCACCCTCAGAGAGGCACATACTCTTTCTATCTACACATTCCCAGGGCTAGCCCCACTGCTCTTCAGCAAGGCACACACTTTTATATACACATTCCCAGGGCTAGCCCCACTGCACTTCAGCACCCTCAGCGAGGCATACACTCTTTCTATCTACACATTGCGAGGGCTAGCCCCACTGAGCTTCAGGAACCTCGGCGAGGCACACACACTTTCTATCTACACATTCCCAGGGCTAGCCCCACTGCGCTTCAGCACCCTCAGCGAGGCACATACTCTTTCTATCTACACATTCCCAGGGCTAGCCCCACTGCTCTTCAGGAACCTCAGCAAGGCACACACTCTTTCTATCTACACATTCCCAGGGCTAGCCCCACTGCGCTTCAGCAACCTCCGCGAGGCACACACTCTTTCTATCTACACATTCCCAGGGCTAGCCCCACTGCGCTTCAGCACCCTCAGCGAGGCACACACTCTTTCTATCTACACATTCCCAGGGCTAGCCCCACTGCGCTTCAGCACCCTCAGCGAGGCACACACTCGTTCTATCTACAGATTCCCAGGGCTAGCCCCACTGCTCTTCAGTAACCTCGGCGAGTCACACACTCTTTCTATCTACACATTCCCAGGGCTAGCACCACTGCGCTTCAGCACCATCAGCGAGGCACACACTCTTTCTATCTACACATTCCCAGGGCTAGCCCCACTGTGCTCCAGGAACCTCAGCAAGGCGCACACACTCTTTCTATCTACACATTCCCAGGGCTAGCCCCACTGCACTTCAGCAACCTCAGCGAGGCGCACACACTCTTTCTATCTACACATTCCCAGAGCTAGCCCCACTGCGCTTCAGCAACTTCAGCGAGGCGCACACACTCTTTCTATCTACACTTTCCCAGGGCTAGCCCCACTGCGCTTCAGCACCCTCAGCAAGGCACACACACTTTCTATCTACAGATTCCCAGGGCTAGCCCCACTGCTCTTCAGCACCCTCAGGGAGGCACACACACTCTTTCTATCTACACATTCCCAGGGCTAGCCCCACTGCGCTTCAGCACCCTCAGCAAGGCACACACACTTTCTATCTACAGATTCCCAGGGCTAGCCCCACTGTGCTTCAGCACCCTCAGCAAGGCACACACACTTTCTATCTACAGATTCCCAGGGCTAGCCCCACTGCTCTTCAGCACCCTCAGCGAGGCGCACACACTCTTTCTATCTACACATTCCCAGGGCTAGCCCCACTGCGCTTCAGCACCCTCAGCAAGGCACACACACTTTCTATCTACAGATTCCCAGGGCTAGCCCCACTGCGCTTCAGAACCCTCAGCAAGGCACACACACTTTCTATCTACACATTCCCAGGGCTAGCACCACTGCGCTTCAGCACCCTCAGCGAGGCACACACTCTTTCTATCTACACATTCCCAGGGCTAGCCCCACTGCGCTTCAGGAACCTCAGCAAGGCGCACACACTCTTTCTATCTACACATTCCCAGGGCTAGCCCCACTGCGCTTCAGCAACCTCAGCGAGGCGCACACACTCTTTCTATCTACACATTCCCAGGGCTAGCCCCACTGCGCTTCAGCACCCTCAGGGAGGCACACACACTCTTTCTATCTACACATTCCCAGGGCTAGCCCCACTGCGCTTCAGCACCCTCAGCAAGGCACACACACTTTCTATCTACAGATTCCCAGGGCTAGCCCCACTGCGCTTCAGCACCCTCAGCAAGGCACACACACTTTCTATCTACAGATTCCCAGGGCTAGCCCCACAGCGCTTCAGCACCCTCAGCGAGGCGCACACACTCTTTCTATCTACACATTCCCAGGGCTAGCCCCACTGCGCTTCATCACCCTCAGCAAGGCACACACACTTTCTATCTACACATTCCCAGGGCTAACCCCACTGCTCTTCAGCACCCTCGGCGAGGCACACACACTTTCTATCTACAGATTCCCAGGGCTAGCCCCACTGCGCTTCAGCACCCTCGGCGAGGCACACACACTTTCTATCTACACATTCCCAGGGCTAGCCCCACTGCGCTATAGCAACCTTTGAAAGGAACAAGCAGATGGGCCAACTTGCACCATAGTGGCGTGAAAGAATGCTCCTCCTTTCCTGACTGCCCCACTTATGATGCGCAGGCCTGACTGCCCCCCTCCATTTGTGAGCAACATGAGGTGCTGCCTTTGCAGATTGCCCCAGTCTGTGAGAAAAAAAGACCACGAAAAAGAGAAGATATATCTATTTCAAGGCTCTACCTCATCTTTGCTTTGAGTCACATTTAGTGCGTTTTGTTCAGTATCCAGTCTTTTTAACTACCCCAGAGCACAAAATATATGTGGATTATCAGCATGCAGTCAGGCAAGTTGGGTGTCTTCTGACCATAAATCCAGTTAGGAGAGCTACCTGTTTTTCAAAATACATTTTGTTGTATTTTATCTTGGGGAGAGGACGTGACATTATGGCCAGAGATGCAGACTTTGAAACTGCGGAACCCGGTTCAAGTCTTGGTATCGGCTCAGCAGCCTGTGATTCTGGACACATCACTTTATCTTCCTGGGCCAAAAAAGTAAATAAATGTGATCTTGTGTAATGTAACAGGTGTCTCGAATTCCTATGGGTCGATTTCCTGCTATATAAAGCTGTAAAAAGAATCGCATACAACCATGACCTCATAGTATAGAAAATGACATGGGTTAAAATTATACATATCCAGTAGCTCCTGATATGAACCTTTGAAGGATGAAGAGCAGGACCTGCAGAGATTCAAACCGTGAAATCCGGGTTGCGTTTGGCCTTTTGCAGCAGATGTCTTGACTCCCTGAAATACCCTACATTAGGCTGGTTTTGATAAAACCACGCCTGAACTTTGTATAACATAGCTTATATTAATATCACTGTTTTACTTCAAAACTCTGATTGTACAGGTTTATCAGAGCCAGCGGTGCGAAGATAGATCGCAGCTGATTTGATCCGGGTCACCGAGGCTAAGCATGTCCCCCCCATCATGAAATATAGTGTGTCATAAGCCCCTGGATTTGAGGTAGAGACATCGGGTAAATAAAGGACCTTCATTCATATCACTTTTCTTCCGCTAGCTTCTCATGCGAAAGTGACCCAATTAAGACCATGGCGGCGGACCCTGCTTTCGATGTAATGCCCTTTTGAATGAGGTCGTTAAGCAAGGGATCTAAGAGGCCTCTACATGTCGCAGACCACTAAGAGAGGCCCTGATACTTGATAGCTAAATGTTTCCTAAACCATTAGAAGCCATATGTATGCCAAAACGAAACAACATTTGAATGATATTTAACAAATATATGACTTCTCTCTGCCATCCTCCGCATAGGGCCAACAGAGCTGAAAGAAGTTAACATTTGAATGAGATAACCGATTTGTGTATTAATTCTAGCATCCCCACTCACGGCCAGGAGTAACAATGCCTTTTGAGTGCGCGTGCAATGAGTCCTGGTTTACGATTTGCCTCATCTTTCAGACAGGGTATGCATTACGTTCTGCAGCGGGTAAAGAGGTAGTGGTAGGCTCAGGGTTTTATAGAGAGAATGGGTACAGAAAGGTGTTTTGAGATGGAGTCGAATTAGATCTAGCTGAGGTAGAGAGCGAGAGGGGGCTTCTACGTATAAATGTAGCAATATGTTGAGAGAGAGCGAGAAGAGATGGCCTGAAGTAAGGGCAGAAACTTCAGACAGAAAGATGATTGGTTTAATTTAATTCACCTGCCTCCTAACGCAAGGGTAACGTGTGAGCAGGCGGGGTAAACATGCTCGGATTCAGTGACTTCTGCATGCCCATCTGTCACACTTAAAATAATCTTTTATATGGACTCCATTGTTAATGTTAATGTTAAAAAGATTTTATATAGCGCACGGCTACTCCGGGGAGTGTCCCGGCGCTTTAATAAAAACTAGGAGACAGACAACGGGGCGAAAAGGGATCAGACATACGGACCTACTGGACAAAAAGCCAAGACTTTAGCTCCCTCCTAAAACCTAAGAGACTTGCGTTAAGTCTCTTGGACACTGGCAGAGAGTTCCAGAGCTTGGGCGCCAGATAGTGGAAAGAGCGTCCACCAATTCTGGCCCGTCTGATTGATGGAAGTAGAGCCAGAGCCAGGGAAGCTGACCTTAGCGTCCTCGTAGGCAGATAGAATGCCAAACGATTCCTAATGTATTTAGCTCCTGTGCCATGAAGCTCCTTAAAAGTCAGTGAGAGAGCCTTGAAGATCACTCGTTTTTTAATGGGGAGCCAGTGGAGATTTTTTAATAAAATAGTCGCACTGTGTTGGACTTGGGCCTTCTGGCAGGTTCACCCCTGAACTTTTTGCCTTAAAGTATAGTGATTTCTGGTCTTTGCGCACTTTGAGTGCATGTGGTGAGACAGGCCTGCCCTCCCATAGGAATGCATGGGGAATGTATGTGTCCCTGGTAGTTCCTGATGCGTGGGGAGTGCAGGCTCGAGTTTGGTATGTGTGAACTCGTGAGAGTGAATGCTGCGCAACGGTATGTGCGGCTTGTATGTGTCTAGTGGGGAAGGGCCAATACTAGACATAGCTGTACGTGTGCTGTGAGGGTGCTGGAGCGTGATTGGCTGGAGCTGGCTGGCATGCCAGGCTCCAGGAAGTCTGGATGGGTCTGCCCGGTGGTGAGTGTGAGATTAGCATGAGTGATGTGTGGGAGGAGTGTACCTGTGTCCTGGATGGGCTGGGTTTTCCCCACACAATGCTGGCTCCGCCCCCCTGTGGTGTGTCTGATGCCCCTAGCCCAGCCAGTGAATAGAGAGGGTGGTTGAGCCATCAACAGTACTCCCAGACCAGCTGCGACTGGTTCTTCCCCCACCCTGCACCCTGAGACAAAGGGTTGCTCTGGATAAAAAGAGGCTGTGACCTCTTGTTAAATGTTCTTGTTCTAACACTTGAATCTTGCCAGGGGCGTGCTGCTGCTTGGGCCCAGGGGAGGGCTTGCCTCGCTGGGCCCTGCCCAGCCCCTGGACTGCTGATGCCCACCTCCTGAAGGACTTTGTGGCGCTCTGTGTGCCCTAGCGCTGGAGAGCGCTTTATTTCGCCCTTGCGCTTGGAAGCGCTTTCTTTGCTGTTCCTGGGCCCCTAGCGCTTGAGAGCGCTGTAATTAGCGGTTTATTTCTTGTTAGCGCAGGGAGCGCTTCAATTGTGCCAGCGAGTGCCCACCTCGCGTTTTATTTAAGGAGGAGCCGGTGCCCACCCGGCATCTGCTCCGATGGTGCTCCCAGCTGCTGTCTTCCCCACCGCGGCCTGATCTCCGCAAAACAGGAAGCCAGGCACTACGGCGCCTGGAGCGGGGCGGGACTTCCGCTTGCTTCAGGAAGTCCCGCCCGCCGCCGCGCCGCGATTGGCTGCCTGCCCGGATGAGGAGCCCCGGAGGAAGAAGCCGGCAGAGAAGATGGCGAGATGCTGTTGGGAGCCCCGGTGGTCCCGCGGAGAGCTGGAGTCCTCGAGAAGAGGAGAGGACCCCCCGCTGGAACCGCCACCCGGAAGAGAGACGCCGCAGAGCGCCGCTGCCAGACCCGGTGAGTTTGGCCGCAAGAGGAAGGGAGGGGTGCCGGGACACATTGTCGGTGTCTGCACCCCCTCCCCCCCCCCCAGAAGCACGATCTCGTGCTTAGTGCTGTTGTTGCCCCACGAGGGCCCGGGGGCATTGTTATGGTGATGTCTTGAGCCCGTGAGGCTCCTGAGGGCCCCCCCTTGATATCGAGTCCCCAGAGGGGGGACTCCAGCGAAGGCCCCCACCCTATTCACGAGCCCTGAGAGGCTCCAACGCTCCTTGAGAGCCCGAGAGGCTCAGGGGGCATTCTTGTTTTACCAGCCCAGAGAGGCTCATGTGCCAGTTATTTCGAGAGCCAGATGGCTCAATGTGGCGCAGTGTTCCTGAGGGGCTAGTGAGAGCCCCTGGCGAGATTTGTTCCCCAGCTGCCCAGCAAGTAGTGGGCAGCTGCACCGTTCAGGTCTTTCTTTTCTAGGGACATGTTCTATGGACTTAGGAGTGAGGCGCACCCCTTCATCCCTGGCCTTTTCCCAGCTGCGCAGCACTTAGTGCCAGCTGCAGCGTTTAGGCCCCCCTGTTCTGTCCCTCAACTGCCCAGCAAGTAGTGGGCAGCTGCCACGTTTAGGTCTTGGCGCAGTGGCGCAACCTGGACTTTGTGAGTTCTGCGCTAAAGGTGATTTATGCGCTAACTGAGGTTTAGATGCTGTTATTATCTATGTCCTATTGCTTTTGGGTGCTAGGAAATGTACAATGTGTAGTATGTTTTGTGCACCCTGTGTTCTGCACCTCTGAATGTGTTGTTGATGCATCATGTGCCTTGTTCCTTACACAGCTTAACGTGTGTTGATGCGTCATGTGTTTCTCTTACACCTCTGAATGGGTAGATTATTCATCATGTGTTCTCCTGCGCTGCACCTCTGAATGTGTTGATAATGCATCATGTGTTTTCCTTCCTTACACCTCTGAATGAATGTTATGCATTGCATCATGTGTTATGTTCTTACACCCCTACAGGTATTGTGATACTTAGGTGGTTGTTTTCTCCCTAGTACAGGTGGTGCTAGTGAGGTCCTGGTTACCAGTGATTACTGGTGGTATGCTATTTTGTACTAAAGTAATTTCATCTTCTAAGTGCTATTTTTACTAAGTGTTACTTCTAAAAGTGCTGATTCCTGACAGTGGTCCAGGTGGCCCTGTCTTGTAAATATCCCCTGTAAATTCTGCCCGTGCCTCTGGCACATTGTAAAGTGTGTGTTTTATCTAATGTGTTTTGGTGTAATACAAAGGCTATTTTTATATAACCTTGTGTGGAGTTTCCTTTGTGGTGGGTCCTGGGAGTTGTTGCTGGGGTGCATGCGCAAATACTTAACTTACATTGCCTCCAAGTTTAGCCTTGCTGCTCGCGCCACGTTACCTAGAGGGTGAGTAGGGGTTATCTTGGCGTGTAACTCCCTTGCCCTGACTTGGGAGTGGTGGTCTCTGACTGACTTTGGCGAAAGCCCTGGCCAGCCGGGGATCACATTTCCAACACACTGGTTCTGCGATGAAGCCCATAAATGGCCCTGGCGGCAGCATTCTGCACGACCTGCAGGCGAGAAAGAAGAAACTCCGGCAGGCCCAAGTAAAGAACATTGGGGTAGTCCAAACGACAGCCAATGAGCGTCTGGACAGTAACCTTCCGGTGGCAGAGGGCCAGCAGAGGAAGAAATTTTCTCAGCATCTTAATAATGCCGAAGCATTTGCCAACAAGACCCAACACCTGAGGCTTCAAGGTAAGACCGTCGTCTATCTGGACTCCCAGATTCTTGGCCCTGGAGGATACAGCTGCAGGGGGAAACATAGCCGGCGGCCAACAGGTCAGCCATCTGGGGTCGGCGGGACAGCCAAAAAACAGCAACTCCGACAAGTCGGAGTTACATTTCAGGATGTGCCGTTCGAACCAATCAAAAACTGCTCCCAGACATCCTCTGATCTGCTCCCCATCGAAATCGGACCCCTTCAGACTGGTAAAAAGAAGCTGGGTGTCATCAGCGTAGGACACGATCTGGGCACCGAAGGACTCCACCAGAGCTGCCAGGGGTGCCATATAGATGTTAAACAGTGCAGGGCTCAGAACAGAGCCCTGAGGCACCCCTACCTCAAGAGGTGGCATCTCGGCGAAGAAAGGAGGGGCCCAGACTGTTTGCCGATGGCCAGCAAGGAAGGACTTAAACCAGTTAAACACCGCTCCCCGCAGCCCAATCTCCCTGAGTCTTAAAAGGAGACTGCCGTGGGGAACAATATCAAAAGCCGCCGACAAGTCCAACATAATCAGCATGGCCTTACCTCCCGCATATAACACCTCTCTGATGGCATCCGTCACCTCCAGTAGGGAAGTCTCCGTACTCATGTTGGCCCGAAAGCCCGACTGAGTATCATGGAGGATGTTATTGCTCTCCAGGAAGTTCGTAAAAGAGGAGTGAACGTGCTTCTCCATGACTTTAGCCAAAGCCAGGAGGAGGGAGATAGGCCTATAGTTGGCGTGCAACAGAGGGTCAAGATTGGGCTTCTTCAGAAGCGGCAGTATCAGGGCATGTTTCCAGGCCTGAGGAACAACTCCCAGATTCAGCGAACCGTTGAGCACAGGATTTATAAGCTCATTCATGACAGGAGCCATTTTTGCCAAAACCTTCTCTGGACATGGGTCCAATGGAGAGCCCGATTTAAGTTTAGAAATCAGATCCAAAGAGGAGGCGAGAGAAAGAAAAGGGAAAGTAACCAAGACCGGACCATCCTCCGGGAGTGATACAGAAAGAGGGGCATATATATCAGAGGGTAGCATCGAAGTGGAAAGAGGAAATGAGTCTTGGATGGTCTTGATTTTAGACGTGAAAAAAGTAGCCATAAGAGACACCCAGGATTCCGAGTGATGAAGTGTGGGCATGGCCGAGCTGGGGGAGATGAATTCCTTAACAATAAGGAATATTTCCCTACTGACCATGGCAGCAGCTTCTATTCTACGAGCCAGGTAGGCTTTCTTTTCCACCAGTATGCTACTATGATATTCCTTGATGGCCTCCCTGTAAACGATTTTGTCCAAGGGGTCATAGAAGCGTCGCCAGGCTCTTTCCTCTTTCTTACAACTGCGGCGCAAAGCAGCCAGGGAGGTTGAAAACCAAGGGGCAGAAGTTCAAACGCTGTTATTGCGGACAGTAGAAAAAGGGGCTAATGCGGCAAAACGCTCCGTCAGCCAGCTCTGCAGGCGGTCGATATCGACCTCAAGACTGCCTGACAACTGACAGGGATGTACAATGAGAGCTTGAGCTAGCATGTCCGGTAACACTCGACTAAAAGCTCTTGACGTTTGACGCCCAGACTCGGAAGGTCGAGCAGTGGACTTATTAATCAGAGAAAGCTGAAATTTGATGAGATAATGATCAGACCATAAGACCGGTTCAGGGGGCAGTACAACAATAGGAATTGTAGAAAACACCTGGTCCAGGGTATGTCCTTTATTGTGTGTGGGCGTGGTGATATAGGGAATAAGGTCTAAAGGGGCAGTAGCATCCAATAGTTTGATGGTATCAGCATCAGAGCTTATGTCCATATGAACGTTGAAATCCCCCAACAGAAGACACTGATCAGTTTTTAGGTCTCGCCTGTCAATGCGCATGCGCATTGAGCAGAGCGAGACTATGGGGGCTTAAACAAAGCTTACCTACACTGGCGATTCACTGGCGATTTGATGAAGTGCATGTGCACTTTTAACTCAATGCCCAAGCGCAATTAGTTAAAATGCGCGTGCACAGCATCAAATCGTCAGCTTAGTGCCGCCAGCAGCTCTTCCCGCTCCGCCCCCTGCTGCATCAAAGGCTTGGCGCTGTGCCTCAGCCCAGCCATTCTCCTCCCCTAATTACCCCCTGCTGCATCAAAGGCTTTTTCACGGCCGGCCGGTCGTGCTTTCAGTTCACGGCCGGCCGACCGTGTCTCCTTTTCTTTTTTTTTTTTCATTAATTGAATGTCTTCCAGCAAGCTCTCCTCATCCGTAGCTTTAGGTGTGATGACAGCATTTCCTTATAAGATTACTGCTCTCTTGGGAATATATGAGGGCAGGAAGCCTTCTGAATTCGGTTGATCATTATCAGAGTGTTTTGGTGAAAATACGGGACTTTTCTTATGCGTGCTGCTACAAAAAGAGCTCAGCTCTCCTTAGCTACGGGAAAGCTGTTTGGCTTACTTCTGCTCGCTCAGCCAGCAATTGTGCCATGTGGTGTGTTTTTAGCTTTACTAGCTCATTGGTGTGTACTGGCTTGCCACTTTGCTGGAATAAAGTACCAGCCATAACGCTGAATACGACTTTCTTTTAATTAGTTCACCAGTTTTCTGCCAAGTGAATTTGAGAGTAATAGTGGCAATCATGTTTGAAACTGCATAACGTGAGCGGAATAAGCTTGCAAGCCGCAATCACCCCACATCCACCACATCCACCACCACATCCACCACCACATCCACATCCACCACCACCGCATCCACCACCACATCCACCACCACATCCACCCTCACCCTCACCCTCACTCACCCTCAACCCCTCACTCACCCTCACTCTCACTCACCCTCACTCACCCTCACCCTCACTCACCCTCAACCCCTCACCCTCACTCACCCTCACCCTCAACCCCTCACCCTCAACCCCTCACCCTCACTCACCCTCAACCCCTCACCCTTACTCACCCTCACCCTCAAACCCTCACCCTCAACCCCTCACCCTCACCCTCACTCACCCTCACCCTCACTCACCCTCACCCTCACTCACCCTCAACCCCTCACCCTCACTCACCCTCACTCACCCTCACTCACCCTCAACCCCTCACCCTCAACCCCTCACCCTCACTCACCCTCACCCCCTCACCCTCACTCACCCTCAACCCCTCACCCTCACCCTCACTCACCCTCACCCTCACTCACCCTCACCCTCACTCACCCTCAATCACCCTCACCCTCACTCACCCTCACCCACCCTCACTCACCCTCACTCACCCTCACCCACCCTCACCCTCACTCACCCTCACCCTCACCCTCACTCACCCTCAACCCCTCACTCACCCTCACTCACCCTCAACCCCTCACCCTCACTCACCCACCCTCACCCTCACTCACCCTCAACCCCTCACCATCACTCACCCTCAACCTCACCCTCACTCACCCTCACCCTCACTCACCCTCAACCCCTCACCCTCACTCACCCTCACCCTCACCCTCACCCTCACTCACCCTCAACCCCTCACCCTCACTCACCCTCAACCCCTCACCCTCATTCACCCTCAACCCCTCACTCACCCTCACCCTCACTCACCCTCACCCTCACTCACCCTCACCCTCACTCACCCTCACTCACCCTCACTCACCCTCACCCTCACTCACCCTCAACCCCTCACCCACCCTCACCCCCTCACCCTCACTCACCCTCAACCCCTCACCCTCACTCACCCTCACCCTCACTCACCCTCACTCACCCTCACTCACCCTCAATAACCCTCACCCTCACTCACCCTCACTCACCCTCACTCACCCTCACTCACCCTCACCCTCACTCACCCTCACTCACCCTCCCTCACCCTCACTCACCCTCACCCTCACTCACCCTCAACCCCTCACTCACCCTCACTCACCCTCAACCCCTCACCCTCACTCACCCTCACCCACCCTCACCCTCACTCACCCTCAACCCCTCAACCTCACTCACCCTCACTCACCCTCAACCCCTCACCCTCACCCTCACTCACCCTCACCCTCACTCACCCTCAACCCCTCACCCTCACTCACCCTCAACCCCTCACCCTCAACCCCTCACCCTCAACCCCTCACCCTCACTCACCCTCAACCCCTCACCCTCACTCACCCTCAACCCCTCACCCTCACTCACCCTCACCCTCACTCACCCTCACCCTCACTCACCCTCAACCCCTCACCCTCACTCACCCTCACTCACCCTCACTCACCCTCACCCTCACTCACCCTCACCCTCACTCACCCTCACCCTCACTCACCCTCACTCACCCTCACTCACCCTCAACTCCTCACCCTCACTCACCCTCACCCTCCCTTAACCCCTCACCCTCACTCACCCTCAACCCCTCACCCTCACCCACCCTCAACCCCTCACCCTCAACCCCTCACTCACCCTCACTCTCACTCACCCTCACTCACCCTCAACCCCTCACCCTCACCCTCACTCACCCTCAACCCCTCACCCTCACCCTCACTCACCCTCACCCACCCTCAACCCCTCACCCACCCTCACCCTCACCCTCACTCACCCTCAACCCCATACCCTCACTCACCCTCAACCCCTCACCCTCACTCACCCTCACTCACCCTCACTCACCCTCAACCCCTCACCCTCACTCACCCTCACTCACCCTCACTCACCCTCACCCACACTCACCCTCAACGCCTCACCCACCCTCAACCCCTCACCCTCACCCACCCTCAACCCCTCACCCTCACCCTCACTCACCCTCAACCCCTCACTCACCCTCAACCCCTCACTCACCCTCACTCTCACTCACCCTCACTCACCCTCAACCCCTCAGCCTCACCCTCACTCACCCTCAACCCCTCACCCTCACCCTCACCCTCACCCTCACTCACCCTCAACCCCTCACACTCACTCACCCTCACCCTCAACCCCTCACCCTCACTCACCCTCAACACCTTACCCTCACCCTCTCACCCTCACCCCCTCACCCTCAACCCATCACCCTCACTCACCCTCAACCCCTCACCCTCAACCCCTCACCCTCACTCACCCTCACAACACATATTGTGTTACAATAGGTGTCACATTTGCGAAAGATAAAACTATCTAGAGATGTAGCATAACGACCAGAGCTGCCATATAAGTCACGTAAATACAAAACATGTTGCATTCCAAATGCTATAGGTGTCACATTCGCGAAAGTTATAACTATTGGCATTGTAAATGACAAAGCCGTCAATTTAGCAATTTTAACAACGAAAAAATAAATAAAATATGTCATTTACAAGACCAATAACTACAACTTTTCTAATGCGAGACCTATTGCATTCCAACCCCACTCATCCACGCAACGCCACTCACACACGCAACGCCACTCACACACGCAACGCCACTCACACACGCAACGCCACTCACACACGCAACGCCACTCACACACGCAACGCCACTCACACACGCAACGCCACTCACACACGCAACGCCACTCATCCACGCAACGCCACTCATCCACGCAACGCCACTCATCCACGCAACGCCACTCATCCACGCAACGCCACTCATCCACGCAACGCCACTCATCCACGCAACGCCACTCATCCACGCAACGCCACTCATCCATTTGCAAAACGAAAAATGTCAAACTCTTCTATTGCGAGACCTATTGCATTTTCAATGCTTGTTAAACATATCGCCGCAACGGCTGCATGAAGGTCTTCATAAAAAGAACCTAAGGGTCCTGGGGGTCGGTAGACGGACAGAGACAAAGAGAACCCCAAAGAATCGCATCCCGAAATAACATCAGTGGGGATTAAAACACAAGGGAAGCTTTTGTCGACTATCAGGGCTATCCCACCTCCTCTGCCCTGAGACCTGTCTTTCCTAAAGATGACATAATTTGGAGGAATGGCTGCCGCCAGATCAGGGCCAGAACAAGGCCGGAGCCAAGTCTCAGTAAGGAAAAGACATGAAGGTTTAGAGTCAGCTAGAAGGTTATAGATATCCTGACAGTGTTTACTAAGAGATCTCGTATTTAGCAAGAAGCAGGATAAAAAATTAGGCATGTCGCGGGAAGGCGGAACCGCAGATCCAGCCAAACCCCATACAGAGGCAGAGCAGCGTTTTTTGTAGGCGAACCTCCCAGGGAAGATTTTCTGACAGTTGCCTGCATTTCCTCGTAGGGTAAGAAGCTCCGCGGCGGTGTAGGTACACATACTTTAAGATGAGCGACCGAAAGGAGAGTGGTAGGAAAGCACCGCCCGCACCCGTCCACTTCCGTGACGCTGACGGGTGCAGAAGGGCTTTCCTTAGGCGCTCCTTTGGTGCGATAGCGCTGCGTGGAGAAAAACACCCCTAGTTTTATATCAGTCAGGCTATAGGTGGAAAGACCGCCCCCCTGGTCCACCGACCAGCGTGCCAGCAGTCCTCCCGAAGATGGCCGCTGATGCACAGTGCAGCCTCCCAGCCCCAGAATGCCGTGCGGGCCCTAATCAGCCCAACAGGTATGGGGAAGGTGATCATAATTTTCCACCGCGATGCTGTGCCACCCAGCAAGGCGAGGAAGTGCGGTGAGGAAGGTGCAAGGGCAGGAGACCACCCGGCTAGTTCGCCTCAAGTGGGGGAAAAAAGGAAAGCAAGGAAAGAGGCAGTATGCCGTCAGGTGAAGCCGAGATAAGAGAAGCACAGCGCTAGTAGTCAACGCATTAGCTAGAACAGTACTGCGCTATCCCAAACGCGCTCACAATCTGCGCGCGGTAGCACTCTTGCAAGCACACAGGGTGAAATAAAATATACAGTAGAAAGCGCTATCGGTCAGCGCGAATAACAGTTGAGTTAAAAAGCACAGCAGTGATCCTAAATGCCACGATCCCAGACGCACCCAGCATCCACCTCCTATTGCAGCAAGGGGGGTACTACAGCCATTGTTATAGCGGGCTTGTTCTGACCACTTCACCATGGGCTGCTTGGAAGGTGGAGCCCCGGGTAATTCTTCTTTTTGCAGGTGTGTTAAAGCAGCTCTGCTCATGATGCCCCCTTCCTCGTCCCCTGCTTTTCATGGTTGCTGACTGTGCCCCTTCCATTCTGCACTTCCTGTGCTCACACCCTCTTGTGCACACCTCCCGTTCCCCACCCCTACCAACATACAGCCGTCCCTTATGATCCCATGCACTTATCCACCCCTCACAGCACCCCATCTCCCCAGTAAACAAACCCTGTAGCTCAGTGTCCAGTGGTCCCAGGACTGAGCCTCCCCAATGCAGGCTATTCAGGTGTCCTGTGCTCAAGGACAAGGCCCAGGGGTTTGGGCCTTGGAGTATCTGAGGTTATTAGGGAATTGTGTGTAGGGAGGAAAGCTAGGGCTCACAGAAGGCACTGAAGAATTTCACGAGAAACAGAGACCGTTTGGGGGGAGAGGGGGTCTGCCGATTCCCCCTGCGAGGATAGTGTTGTCTCTGTATTTGTGCACAGGCATCTGTGCTGTCCTGCTCATTCGCTCTCTTGTCTGACAGTAGCAAAAAGACCTGGGTGCTCTCTGTCCTATGGGGTCAGGGGGAAATGGCGACTAACCTCCCCCCCCAGCCCAAGTTCAGCCGCACCACTTTACGTACACAAAGGAAAAGAAAAACTGCGTAACATCGTAGCACATGAGGGTGCCTAAATATAAAAGCAAAGACAAAATACTTATGTATCCAGTGAAGGGAGAGAGACGCAGGTAGTTAGTTTGCAGCGTCAGGTAATCACCATCCTTTAAGGTCAGAGTGAGGGGGGGAGTCCATTAGGGTATTGATGTCTAGGATGGTTGACCTTGGTCGGTAAAGTATTGGTTGAGGAGTGTTGGACTTGGGCCTTGTGGCAGGTTCACCCCTGAACTTTTTGCCTTGAAATTATAGTGATTTCTGGTCTTTGCGCACTTTGACACTATGGCGCAGTGTAAAGTGCGTGCTCGCCCTGAGTGCGTGTGTGAGATTGGCCTGTCCTCCCATAGGAATGCATGGGGAATGTCTGTGTCCCTGGTAGTTCCTGATGCGTGAGGTGTGCATGGTCAAGTTTGGTATGTGTGAACTCGGGGGGGTGAATGCTGCGAGATGGTGTATGCGGCATGTATGTGTCTAGTAGGGAAGCGCCATTTCTAGACATGGCTGTACGTGTGCTGTGAGGGTGAGTGTACCTGTGTCCTGGATGGGCTGGGTTTTCTCCACACAATGCTGGTTCCGCCCCCCTGTGGTGTGACTGATGACCCAAGCCCTGCCAGTGAATAGAATGGGTGGTTGGGCCATCAAGAGTGCTCCAGAACCAGCTGCGACTGGTTCTGCCCCCACCCTGCACCTAAAGACAAAGGGAAAAGGTGTATAAAAGAGGGGCTGTGACCCCATGAAAATGTTCTTGTTCCCAACTTGAATCCCTCAGCTGCCCAGCAAGTAGTGGGCAGCTGCTACGTTTAGGTCTTGGCGCAGTGGCGCAACCTGGACCCTGGACTTTGATGTAAGTTCATGTTACTGTGATTTCTGCAAAGTGCTCTTTGCTGCACCTCTGAATGTGGTGTTGATACATTATGTGCCCTGTTCCTTACACCGCTGAACGTGTGTTGATGCGTCATGTGTTCCTTACACCGCTGAATGTAGGTTCTGCATCATGTGTTTTGTCCCCAGGTCTATGCCCCTACTTGTATTGTGATACTGAGGTGGTTGTTCTTGCTAGTGCAGGTGGTGCTAGTAAGGTCCTGGTTCCCTGCGTGACCTGTTCCTAGGGTGGTTAGGATTGCGTAGGGGGTACTTACCAGTTACCAGTGGGTACTGGTTGTGTGCTTTATGTCCTATTTTGTGTTACAGTGATCTTCTGTTATAAGTGATCCCAAGGGCTTGATACTAAGCTTGCCCCCTGACCAGATTCCCAGGACCAGTGGACTCTATGGTGCCTTCCCTGCCAAATTGATGGGACTTGTCTGATCTCCCTGGGCCCCTGGGGCCTCGCTGAAGTGTGCCTTGCTCGTTCCCCTCGGCAGCTCGTGCCGGTAGCCCGTCCAAGCCTCGAGCAGCGCCGCTCTCCCCTGAGCCGCGCCGCTTCGCTGGGTCGCCCGCATCCTGCCTCCCCCTCCTCTTCTGAGCCGCACACATTGGTCGCCCCAGAGAAACGCTTGTACCGTGCCGGCAGCCCGTCCAAGCCTCGAGCAGCGCCGCTCTCCCCTGAGCCGCGCCGCTTCGCTGGGTCGCCCGCTCAAGCTTACTAAGGAGGTCACTCGCATTATCCCGTGCAACCAGGACGGAAGGTACTGTCTGATAGGCTATGTTCTAAGTTCTAGGCCTACAAGTATTGTATGGTTACTTCTAAAAGTGCTGATTCCGGACAGTGGTCCAGGTGGCCCTGTCTTGTAAATAATCCCTTGTAAATTCTGCCCGTGCCTCTGGCACATTGTAAAGTATGTTTTATCTAATGTGTTTTGGTGTAATACAAAGGCTATTTTTATATAACCTTGTGTGGAGTTTCCTTTGTGGTGGGCCTTTGGTTGTTGTTGCTGGGGTGCGTGCGCAAATACTTAGCCTACATCGCCTCCAAGTTTAGCCTTGCTGCTCGCGCCACGTTACCTAGAGGGTGAGTGGGGGTTATCTTGGCGTGTAACTCCCTTGCCCTGACTTGGGTGTGGTGGTCTCTGACTGACTTTGGCGAAAGCCCTGGCCAGCCAGGGATCCCATTTCCAACATTGGCGGCAAGCGGTGGGATAAGGATTTGTGTTTGCGTTGTACCACAGTAGCAGCTGGCTACACCACAAAACTCTGCATTTTAGATAAAAACATTTTGGGGATTATTGTTGGAGTTTGCTAAAAATGTCATTTCTGTGGAAATGTGTTTCTTGTGCACTTGAGTTAGGTTTCCCTAGCTCGGGAGGGTAGATCATCCCCCTAAGTGCAGTGTGTTTTCTGGATTTCACAGAAGGGTGGGATCCAGTGGTGGCAGCATGAGTGTGTCCAGTGCATGTGTCCCCCGTCCCTGCCCTGGAGTAATGGTACCTGTGTCAAGTGTGGTCAGGTTGAGAAGTCAGGGGTGGTAGAAACTGCCTTACCAGTCTGGGGAGGGGTGTGTGTGGATGAATGGTGTGTGGCACTGGATGTGTTTGTGAGTTCTCTGGATGGGGAGCTTGCTGAATGCTTGTTTTGTTCAGATACCTAAAGTCCTGTGTGTTAAACTTTTCCCAAGAACGTCTGCAGATAGTGGAGCCTGCTTTTTGATTTCTGTGGTCTGTTGAGAGACAGAATTCTGGAGTTGGTAATGTTCTGGGAGGAGAGAGGCATAGGGGATGGAGTGATTCCAAAAGGAGTGTCTGAGGTGTCTTCCAGCCCAGCGTGGTGGAGGAGGTTCAGTGTAGCCCAGCTAGGTCTCGGTGTAGGGGCCCACGTCCTGTCTCAAGAAGAGAAGGAGTGGGTGGGACTGCGTGTCTCCAGGTGCCCGAAACCCAGTGTCAGGGCCTGGATTGTTTCTGAAGGGAACATCAGGTCGGGGGCCTAGGCTGTACCAATAGGTCATTTGAGGAGGATCTTCCAGAGTGTCTGGAGAACGTGGAACCTCTGTAACCAGGGTTCCAGTAGTTCTGGTGTCTGGCAGTACCGCTCCAGTTGGGAGGGTGCAGAAGTCCAGATGAAGGGGTGCGAGGGGGATAGGTTCCCCAGTGGAAAAGCCAGTGGGTCAGGGGCCAGCCAGAAGGGTTGTGTCGCCAGTGAGTGACCATGGTGGTGCCACTTCTGTCCTGAGTGTCAGGCAGACTTGTACACGACACATTAGTTATGTGTCACCCTCAAGGAAGTCCTGGTGCGCCAGGCATCTGACCAAAGGGTACGTCCCTCGGTTGGGGAGCCAGTAGCCGGTGTTTCCGGATCTGGACGTAAGGGCAACTGTATGTAGTGTCCTGAAGTTAGAAGAGGGAACTCCTGCCTGAAGAGAAGGAACCGGGTAAGCTGTATGGGGTATTGACCTGCAGTGGTTGCCTTGCTGCTGAAGGAAGAGAGAAAGTCTTAGATTTTTGTTTTCAACTTGTAGAAGTCCTGGTGCGCCAGGCATCTAACCAAAGGGTAGCGTCCCTAGGTTAGGGAGCCAGGTTCAGGTGGTTGCCTGTCCTGGACGGCAGGGCGACTGTAGCCAGTGTCCTGGCCGGTTTGTCTTCTAGGGGTACCCCTGTGAACACAGGTGGGGCTCATCTTAAGTGAAGAGACCCTGTGTTTCCCAGAAGGGGTGGTACAGGCCTAGCAGGGATCTTTAGGGTTCTTGGCTGAGTGTTGTGGTACTACGGTGAGAGCAGGTGGGGCCTACCTTAAGTGGAGGGACCCTGTTCTATAGTGGGAGGGTGCAGAACTCTGGAAGGGGGTCAGAGGGAGTCTGACCCCTGTGCATCCGGTGAATGTGGACTCCCGGTGGGAGAGTTGTGTTCTGGAGGGTGCTTCAGAAGTAGAGGTAGGGTGGGGCAATCTTGCCCGTGACCTCTGGTCAGCCTGAGGGTGCGGACCCTAGGTTGAAGGATCAGTGGTAGTTTGGAACTACACTGAGAAAGGGAGTGGAGAATGGCTAGTGCAGGCCAGGGGTTACTACCCCCCACTCTGTGGATTGGCAAGGACCAGTGGTATCTAGGTGGCCTAGGGCCTGGTCCTAGCCATGGACAACTAAGGAGTACCAGTGGGGTAGCCTAGTTGGGCCTGTTTTTTTTTTAGTGTGTGCTTGTCTTATGGATCAAAGTGGCGTAGAACCGGAGGGTGTCCCTGCAGTGCGGGCCCGCGTCCGTGTTCTATCGCCCCAAGCAGGGAAGTCCATCACGGTGGTGATTGGCCTACCCTGCGTTTTGGCTGGAAGGGGGTTGTGTTGGACTTGGGCCTTGTGGCAGGTTCACCCCTGAACTTTTTGCCTTGAAATTATAGTGATTTCTGGTCTTTGCGCACTTTGACACTATGGCGCAGTGTAAAGTGCGTGCTCGCCCTGAGTGCGTGTGTGAGATTGGCCTGCCCTCCCATAGGAATGCATGGGGAATGTCTGTGTCCCTGGTAGTTCCTGATGCGTGAGGTGTGCATGGTCAAGTTTGGTATGTGTGAACTCGGGGGGGTGAATGCTGCGAGATGGTGTATGCGGCATGTATGTGTCTAGTAGGGAAGCGCCATTTCTAGACATGGCTGTACGTGTGCTGTGAGGGTGAGTGTACCTGTGTCCTGGATGGGCTGGGTTTTCCCCACAGAATGCTGGCTCCGCCCCCCTGTGGTGTGACTGATGACCCAAGCCCTGCCAGTGAATAGAATGGGTGGTTGGGCCATCAAGAGTGCTCCAGAACCAGCTGCGACTGGTTCTGCCCCCACCCTGCACCTAAAGACAAAGGGAAAAGGTGCATAAAAGAGGGGCTGTGACCCCATGAAAATGTTCTTGTTCCCAACTTGAATCCCTCAGCTGCCCAGCAAGTAGTGGGCAGCTGCTACGTTTAGGTCTTGGCGCAGTGGCGCAACCTGGACGCTGGACTTTGATGTAAGTTCATGTTACTGTGATTTCTGCAAAGTGCTCTTTGCTGCACCTCTGAATGTGTTGTTTATACATTATGTGCCCTGTTCCTTACACCGCTGAACGTGTGTTGATGCGTCATGTGTTCCTTACACCGCTGAATGTAGGTTCTGCATCATGTGTTTTGTCCCCAGGTCTATGCCCCTACTTGTATTGTGATACTGAGGTGGTTGTTCTTGCTAGTGCAGGTGGTGCTAGTAAGGTCCTGGTTCCCTGCGTGACCTGTTCCTAGGGTGGTTAGGATTGCGTAGGGGGTACTTACCAGTTACCAGTGGGTACTGGTTGTGTGCTTTATGTCCTATTTTGTGTTACAGTGATCTTCTGTTATAAGTGATCCCAAGGGCTTGATACTAAGCTTGCCCCCTGACCAGAGTCCCAGGACCAGTGGACTCTATGGTGCCTTCCCTGCCAAATTGATGGGAATTGTCTGATCTCCCTGGGCCCCTGGGGCCTCGCTGAAGTGTGCCTCGCTCGTTCCCCTCGGCAGCTCGTGCCGGTAGCCCGTCCAAGCCTCGAGCAGCGCCGCTCTCCCCTGAGCCGCGCCGCTTCGCTGGGTCGCCCGCATCCTGCCTCCCCCTCCTCTTCTGAGCCGCACACATTGGTCGCCCCAGAGAAACGCTTGTACCGTGCCGGCAGCCTGTCCAAGCATCGAGCAGCGCCGCTCTCCCCTGAGCCGCGCCGCTTCGCTGGGTCGCCCGCTCAAGCTTACTAAGGAGGTCACTCGCATTATCCCGTGCAACCAGGATGGAAGGTACTGTCTGATAGGCTATGTTCTAAGTTCTAGGCCTACAAGTATTGTATGGTTACTTCTAAAAGTGCTGATTCCGGACAGTGGTCCAGGTGGCCCTGTCTTGTAAATAATCCCTTGTAAATTCTGCCCGTGCCTCTGGCACATTGTAAAGTGTGTTTTATCTAATGTGTTTTGGTGTAATACAAAGGCTATTTTTATATAACCTTGTGTGGAGTTTCCTTTGTGGTGGGCCTTTGGTTGTTGTTGCTGGGGTGCGTGCGCAAATACTTAGCCTACATCGCCTCCAAGTTTAGCCTTGCTGCTCGCGCCACGTTACCTAGAGGGTGAGTAGGGGTTATCTTGGCGTGTAACTCCCTTGCCCTGACTTGGGTGTGGTGGTCTCTGACTGACTTTGGCGAAAGCCCTGGCCAGCCAGGGATCCCATTTCCAACAAGGAGAAGAAGTTTCAGGTCCTTCTTAGAGCAAGACAAGGAGAGGTTGCATCTGGGGTCGATAGGGAGTGCGTTCCACATCCTGGGTACGTTGCCAGAGAAGGACCTGTATTGGGTCGTTTCTTTTTCATTTTTGGAGGGATGAGTAGAAGTGAGTTGGTGCTTCTCAGAGTTCTGGATTTTTATACTTTTGTAGTGTAGTTCCTATATTCCCAATAGGCTCTGCGCATTGGAATAACATAAACGATAGTTTAGACGTAGGATTTAGGTCGACTAGGTCTCTATTGAATATGTTAGACTTAATTATGAATACCAGCTAGCTCAGAGGTCACTAGAAACTTTCTTGAATAAACAAGAAGGGATTAGTTTCTGACAACTTTGTTCCCCAAGAATAAGAAATATATCTTCAGAGTCACGGAAACAATAGATGGCTATTTCACTCAGTCAATCGTGCATGCTTCGTTTCACCAGGGTTTTTGCAGAGAAATAGAGAGACGGGCGTTTTCAATAAAAAGGTTATTTATTGAGCAGTCTTCTTTCTCATGCAAGAGAAGTGAATTGCTACAATCGTAATACTTGCTATGAAGTAAAGTGCGTACAGTAAAAAGAGTATTATGAAATATTACTGTAAAAGCATGATATGGTTTCTAAGCCATAAGATACATAAAATAGATCAAATACATACAATGATAAATAATGACTAAAAGTACTCGACTGGTGCATCTAAAATACGCCTACCCCGGTGTACCTAACCTAAGTCTAGTACAAGGGAAGAAGTAAGTGAGGTGTAGCTTGAGTTAAATAGTTTCTGCCAAGAATCTATCCAAGAATTCTCTAAGGGTCTAATCAGCTCCGTACCTTGGTTATAGAATTAAGGAGGTCTTGTATCTCTCCCTCAGGACTCGATCTCCCAGTAACCCGCAAGGGTAGCAGGGAAACACTGGAGCTGGATTTCTCGGCAGGAGAAAAGACAGCGTCTCTCGCAGTGCGTCAGCTGGAGGGTCGGCTTCCTTCGGCACTCGCTACAGCAGGGCGTCGGGCAAGTAGTTAGTCGATCTGCTCCAAACCACTGTGTGTTTGCTAGGGCAGTTGTGGGTATATTTATACCTGGAAGGTGCCGAGTTTGACGTAAGGGTGATGTTGGAAAGGCGACCCCGGGGGAGGCAGAAGATGTCTGACTGACCACCCCCAGGCCCACCTCTCCGTCGAGAAGTAGCCGAGCGTTACCGAGAGGCCTCCTGAATGAGGATCCTCTCCTAGGATCGTACAGCAGAGTAATCACAACACTACAGACGGACACCACACAAGAGGTCAAGTTCTTAAGCTTTTATAGGTAATAAAGGTTGCTGGTTCTTGGTAGTATTTACAGGCTGATCGAGGGATCCGTAAAGTCTCGTAAAGGGGAGAAAGGTAGCGGGACAGTCTTACTCGGGGCGGAGGAAGGGATACCCTATGCACAGCTCTCAATCCTCGAGCCGGGGGGTTCCTAGAGGTCGAGCCACGGCAGCGCCAGCAGGCTCTCAGATGGTTCAACAAGGTAGGCCGCGGCAGCACCAGCAGGCTCTCAGATGATTCAGCAAGGTAGGCCGCGGCAGCGCCAGCAGGCTCTCAGATGGTTCGACAAGGTAGGCCGCGGCAGCGCCAGCAGGCTCTCAGATGGTTCAGCAAGGTAGGCCGCGGCAGCGCCAGCAGGCTCTCAGAAGGTCGTCGGGTTACGGGGAGGATGAGTTCGTCTGGTGTCGGCCGTGACGGCGTCAGCAGGGCTTCCAGTCCAGGATACAACTGGCGTCCCACTCCGGGGCTGGCCCAGATATAGGACGGGGGTCCTTTTGTGGAAAAGTAAATTTTGCCATGTTCTGTGTCCCTACGTGTTCCCCATCTTAAGTTATATGTGCATGATTAATATGCATATGTATTCCCCATGACCGATTAAAGATGCAATTACAGTTGTGTCCATCTCTAGTATGCCAGTTTCCAGTCTTCGTGAATACAACGAATATCAGGCCTATGTAAAGTTATGTTGCCACGTTTTACAGTGTGCACGTTAATTCAGTAAAAGTCCCCGTTTCTAGGCCTCAAAAGGGCCCGGACACCAGATTCAGCTCCTGTCTCCTGAACCCTCTCCGAGGAGCGATGCAGCCCCCACCTGTATCCCTGACCCTTCACTTACTTCCTGCCTCACAGTGCCCGGCTCGGCCTGGCTCTGCCTGCCAGTCTGCCAAGAGTATGTTATGATTCTAGTTATCAGTCCAGCTCTCCTTCTCTGCATTCCTAAGCTACTGAATCGCATCAATAGTTTCCGTCATGGTCTAGCCTTTACGTCTCCATGTAAGAGAAATACTGTATTAATGGTCATTTAATATTCCTTGCACCCGCACTACATGTAGAATAATGCATGCACCAGTCTTAGAGTCTGTTAGCCTTTGCCCTGATAACTTTTGGATTCTATCAACATGTTCTCTAAACATCAGATACTAGATAGTGTTTAGCTACATGTCGCTCTGACACTCCAGACTTTCGTCTCCTCTTCTAGCGCAGAAGTCATAGCCCCCAGTTCCTCCTAGTTACATGTCATTGCCAGCTTGCGCGCACCACTAGGTCAGAGGTCCCGGCTCCTTAGGTAGCCCCCTCCATGTTTCCGCCCCATTTATGACATATTCTGTTACGTTTACATCACATGTCTATGTACACGCCCCTTGTTACACCTACTTTCTGCCTTATCTTTCGCGACTGCTACAAACCCCGCCCACTGCTACGCCTACTGTACTGAATGCTATGTATTTTGTTTAACTATATATATATTGTGCACTGTTATTAAAAGTTATGCTTTTTGTCCCGATCATGCCCCCCGGCAGCTGCCATCCTATTCCCGTGCAGGTTGTCCTGTTGCTGTCCTTTATGCTGTATTAAAACCTGCAAACTCCAGCTACCTCGAATCTTGACCCTTATTTATTGAGCTATCTGTTAATTAATTATTCCGAAAAATAGTACAGGTATTTAATTATTTATTTACCACATAATGGCGCCCGAATAGGGACTTGCCCTTTCCCCACGCGCCGGAGAAGCCACGCAAGCCCCCTGACCCTCTGCAGCCGTGACGGAACCATACCGTGCACGTGCAGATATTTCTGCTTCAAGTATCCCTCAGGCCCACGGAGGAGACGGAGGTTGCGGTCCAGCATCCAGACGAGGCGGTGGAGGAACGCGGCGAGTCCCGACCAGAGCCCAAGCCGAGAGTCCAAGGTCCGAGGTATCCGGAGGCCCACCTGTAACTGAAGTCCGAAGTTCGTAGTCCGTCGTCGTAGCAGTCCAGTCCAGTCCGAGGCCTTCCGTTCTTGCTGCCCGGTGAGTACCGTTGCTGGGGTAGTATCTAGACAGGGTCAATTAATTTGTCTCTGGTCCGTGGGTTTGGGTACGCAAATCCAACACGAAGTGTCCACCTAGGTGGATGCGGGTCCTGACGTGTCTCTTTATGGGACCGGTATGTTTCGTACTGTTTCAGCAGTGCATCTAGTAATTCTAGTAAGTTCTGTTCTCGAGAAAATTCATGTGTTTCTGTTCTCAGTATTCCAGGTAATGTTTCTGTCCGAACTGTTATTTTAAATGTCATTTCAATGTGTTTTTCAATGTCGTGGTATGAGTGATCAGTCTCAAGTCATTATTGTGTTTATCGTGTATTGTATTGTGTCCAGATCCCAGTTTACGTCATGCCTCTGTTCTCCAAGTTACGTCGGTTAAGAACTAGAAAAGGTCTGCTCGAGGAAGCAGTTCCTGTCCCGCCTAGGGACAGTCCAGGTCATTTTATGTATCACAAGCATGGCATAAGTGCCATATTATATCTAGATCTATGGGTCGAGTACACTAAGGAATTAGAAGAGAAATATAGATGGCCTGTATCAGGCACATGGGATGCCGAGTGCATCATGCGAGTAGAAGAAGCATTATGGAAAAAGAAAGCCAGACAGTCACAGAAAGATGCCATCGAGTTATGGCGCAAAGAATCTCATAAAAGAACCGAAAAAGAAATCAGAAAGTCAGAATTAAGTAGAGAATCCTCAGAAAGAGCCCAAGAAAGGGAATTAATCGAAATAGGTGAACGAGTTAAAACCGAACAGTCAGACAGACAGAGGAATGCCCTTATTAAGGGTATGTACCCTCTTCTTGCCGAGGGCTTGCCAAAAGCAACCCCGGAGGCATCCAGTAATTTCCCGCCACCATTAGTTCCGACCAAGCTACGTCACAAACCGACCGCAGCTGATATTTTTCTCTCGTCCTATCTGGACGACACAGTCCCAGAATATGCAAATCCTGTTCCGCCAGCTCCTGCAAATAATGTAATTTCTGCTCCTCCAGCCACCGGGGCACCCGTTACGGTACCCCCGGTCCAGCCCACAGTACAAGTACCCGCTACATCGGTCACTCTGCCAGCACGAAGAGTATCAGTCGACGATTCCAGTTTAGGGGCCGCGGGGGGAGGTCCTCCTGGTACCCCGCCGCCACACAAACGTGTAATATTAGCCGAGTTACATGAACGTGCGTTACAGCGCACGCCCAAACATCAGTCCGTTGCAGATATCAGGCGAGCTCTCACCGAATGCCGTTATGATCCGGTCCCAGGTGATGATAGTATGGTTATATATTCATTACGCGTAAGACGGGTGACCGAGTATTTGGACACCCTACCAAATATGAAAGAAGATCTAGACAGAATATATCGTTTCATTCGTACAGGAACAGATCCAGAAAGTATTGGCGAAGTCATGTCTTTAAGGAAAGCTGAGACTCAGCTCATGCTATTAAAGTTTCTAATTAATTGTTTAATAAGGGAACAAGATTATCCGACTAAAGATCCGACCGAAATGAGAGCTCTGACGAAATGGAGTGATCATATAGCCGAGGGAAGACACAAGACACTCAGTAGTATAGAGAGTATGTACAAGAAAATTCGTAAGGAAATAATAAGGTTACACGAGAAACGTAAAGCAGCACAAGTAAGCGAGAAAGAAAACGACTCTTCTAGTGAAGAGGTAGACGATGAGAATCCTTCCAGAATAGCGTATGTAGGTAGAACTAGACTTTCCGACCGACATTCACGTCTAGAACACAAGAAAGTTTTCTCTCTTCCAGCACCAGAACAAGGTTCTCTAGAGCAAGTATTTCAAGCTACCGATCACATTCTGAAATCACGAATCGGTTATAGTGAACTTAGTACCATGCACGAGCAAGAACTAGTCCGATCAGCAGTCCGATGGATTACTGATTCTACCACTTTTCCAGACGAAATAGTGGCACAAATGTTTCTGAAACTGCCCCCAGCCGAGCAGCGACTGGTGGGTATGTATATGATCCAGCACCTCATCACTCTGTATGAGGGTCAGCATTCTGATCCAGGTCCGTTACATGATGTTCTGAACGAGTTACTACAGTATAGATGGAAAGGTCTAGGTACCGATTTAATTAGTGTCATTCTAGAACACCGCCACAAATACAGAACGTTCCTGAACCCGCATTTTGTTCATGTCTCACCTCCAGAAAGTAAACCATTTTACATAGACAGACAGCATCCGTTACGAGAAGTACACCCAGTTAGGACACAGGGTGGTGAAATGCAACAAGTATTTGTTTACACCCCGATTACAAAGATGGAACTCTTAGAGATGAAGAAGTTAATTCCCTGTCACGATAAAGATCCAGCAGGGTTCCACCGTGAATTAAAAGACATGCTCCGTATGGGAGAATACACGTATCCAGATATAATTAAAATGTTAAAGGTTCTGTTGCCTGCAGGCATATATGAAAAACTCAAGGAAAAAGAATGGGAGGTGGGAGAGAAAAAGATAGATTGGGCAGCTCTAGAAGCTGAAGATAATATACGTGTACCAGGTACCGGTCTAGGAGACAAATGTAAAGAATTGCCCGAACTGTTAATACAAGTTTTGCCAAGATTACTAGCCACGAAAAAGGAAGACTGGGATGCAATCTCAGCCTGTAAACAGAAACAAGACGAAGATACTAGTGATTTTTATTCTAGATTCGAGAAATGTTTTATCATCAACAGTGGTTTGAAGACGAGTAGTGAGTCATACCCTCATCTTTTTGTTACTAAACTAGTCGAGAATTCAAGTCCACAAGTTAAAAATAGAGTTTTGAAAGTCGAAAGTACATGGCAAGCTAATACTCCGTCCCAAATGTTACAGATGCTCCAGTATCACCAGAATAGAATCAGAGAAGAGCAAGATCATGAAAGGAAACGTATGAAAGACACGAAAATGAAAGTATTAGTTGCACAATCTGTTCCTCAAGACAGTCAGAAGAGGGGTATGAATCAAGCCAGTCATCCTGCAGCTCCCGTTAAAGGGACCTGCAATTATTGTAAACAGCCAGGTCATTTTATAAACGAGTGTGCAGTTCTGAAACACAACATAGCTACTGGTAAAACTAAAGAAAGACCACGTCCGCCTAGACAAGAACAAGTTTCACAGACTTCTCAGTTACCACAGAATGCACAACAGACAGTTACAGTACCGCAGCCTATAGCTGCAACACAGCATGTTACACAGCAGATGTACCAGTATGCACAGTCCGAGTATCCAGAATACCAGCAGTATTCATGAAACAGCCTAGAGAGGGAGGTAGGCTTGCCTCTCATCGAGATACCTGTAGATCAAGAGGGTCCCTATGTTCATAGTCAAGTATTAGGGAAAGACAGAAAGTTTCTGATTGATACAGGGGCAAGTAGGACTACTATCAGTCATGACGAGGTTCCAGGGGCTCCGCTCTCAGGCTCTAGAAATGTTTCCCTTGGATTTTCAGGAAAGCCAATAGTTAACGAGATTTCCAAACCAGTTACTCTAGAAGTAGGTCCATTGTCCCGAACTACTGATCTGTTACTTACGAAGTCATGTCCAGAAAATTTGTTAGGTATTAAGACATTGAAAGAATTAGGTGCAGTTATTTGCTGCTCCCCAGAAGGAATACGTTTGTTTTTACGTGACTTTAAGGGTCACTATGTATTACGTGATTTTGATCCAAGATTACTGAATGTCCCGCAGCATTTATGGGAGCAAGGTCCAACTGATGTAGGTTTCATGCAAATCACACCCCATCGTGTGACTCTCAAGCAAGGTGTGGTATTACCACGAATCAGACAGTACAGATTGCCACCTGAGGCTGTAGCAGCCTTATCCAAAATTATTGACGAGCTCATTGCTCAAGGAGTGGTTGTAGAAACTGACTCCAATGTATGTAATTCTCCTATCATTCCAGTCATGAAACGTACTGATCCAAATGCACCTCCAGTATATCGATTAGTGATTGATCTTCGAGAACTTAATAAATGTATCATTCCCCAGTACCCAGTTGTTCCAGATATTTCTTCCCTATTGACAGCCATTGATTCCGAAGCCACATTTTTCACAGTCATAGACCTCAAGAATGCATTTTTCAGTGTTCCCATTCATCCAGACAGCCAGTTCCTTTTCGGATTCTGTTTAAATGGAAGGAGCTATAAATTCACACGAGCTCCTCAAGGTTTCACAGAAAGTCCTAGTATTTACAGTCAAGCACTCAAGAGACAACTAGACAATATTCACCTGCCAACTGACACTGCCCTGCTCCAGTATGTCGATGATCTACTGATCACAGCCCGCTCTGAACGTGACTGCGAGCGTGCGTCACTTACAGTTCTGTATTTCCTAGCCGAGATGGGGCACAAGGTGTCCCCTTCGAAGCTCCAATTCTGTGTCCAGCAAGTGGTCTACTTAGGACACTTACTGTCCAAGAGGGGTAGGCAGTTGACACCTGACCGTATCCAGTTAATAGCGAGTCTTCCTCAGCCCAAGACCCAGAAGGAGGTACGAGCTTTTATCGGCCTCACTTCTTATTGCAGACAATGGATTCCCCAGTATGCATTTCTAGCCAAGCCACTGATACAGTTAACGACACAGGAGGCAGCCGTGTCGACTGTCCTCCCTTGGACATCTGAACATACACTTGCTTTTAATGAATTAAAGAAAGCCTTATGCCAAGCACCCGTTCTAGCTACACCGAACTACAGTAAGCCTTTTACACTTTTTGTAACAGAACGTGAAGGTACAGCATTATCTGTTCTCACACAAGATCAAGCAGGACAATACAAGCCTTGTGCTTATTTTTCGAGCACATTAGATCCAGTAGCCCAGGCTCTGCCTGCGTGCCTCAAGTCAGTTGCAGCCACAGCACTAGCTATCAGACAACGTCCATAGTGTTAGGACACTCCCTGACAGTACAAGTCCCACACTCCGTGGAAGTTCTTTTAAACCGAACCCAGACTCAGCATTTGACAATTGCACGTTTAACAGGTTATGAACTGACACTGTTCCAGCCACACATAGAAATCAGACGCTGCAACGTTTTAAATCCAGCTACACTGTTACCGTCAGTTACTTCAAATCCTGCCACACATGACTGTGTGGAAGTTGTTAACACTATGACAAAGCCAAGACAAGACTTGACAGATATTCCACTACCTAACCCCGACCTGATACTTTATGTGGACGGTTCATGTATGAGAACAAGTACAGGAGAACTAGTAGCCGCGTATGCAGTGACTACTGACACTGAAGTTATTGAGACACACCGTATTGACACCCTGTCCGCTCAAGCAGCAGAGCTAGTCGCTCTGACCCAAGCCTGCATACGTGCCTAGAACCTGAAAGTTAATATTTACACAGATTCACGTTATGCATTCGGAGTCGTACACGACTTTGGAGTGCTCTGGCAAGAAAGAGGTTTTATGACTTCTCATGGAACCAAGATTCAGCATGGTCTCCTCATTCAAGCTCTGTTAAATGCAATACATTTACCGACAGCTATCGCTATCATGAAGTGCAAAGCACATACGAAAGTCACTGACATCATCTCCCAAGGTAACGATCTAGCAGATCGAACAGCCAAGCTCACAGCCCAGACTCCAGACATTCCAGTTAACATGACACTGACACACACTCCGGATCCGACTACATGTATGACAGTTAAGGACCCCACACAAGATGTCATAGATATCCAGTCACATGCTACTCCCGATGAAATCAAGAAATGGTCCGAACAAGGAGGGGTCCAGACAGATCAGGGATGGTTGACGAAGGGAAAAGCCACATGGTTTCTCCCCCAATGGTCCAAGTCATTATTAATACCGCACATAGTCCTGCACATTTAGGAGAAAAAGCCATGTTAGACAGTATCCAGAACATTTGGTTCAACAAGCATTTACGAGCTGCAGCCAAGCAGAAAGTCCGTACCTGTATGATATGTTGTCAGTTCAATCCAGGTAAAAGTGTCCCGGTGGAACAAGGGGGATTCCAGCCTCCTGACCACCCTTTTGAGGTCCTCCAGATGGATTATATTCAGATGGAGCGATGTCGAGGTTTCAAGTATGTCCTTGTAGTTGTATGCGCTTTGTCCAGGTGGACGGAGGCATATCCAGTTCCAGATTACACAGCCGCGACCACTGCCAAGCAGTTGGTTCGTGAATTTTTCCCTCGTTATGGACTCCCTAGGGTCGTGTATTCTGACAACGGCCAGCCATTCTCATCCGAACTCATGAAGCATGTTTCCCTTCTGTTAGGGTACCAGTGGAAGTTTCATTGTGTACGCCATCCTGAAGCAGCAGGTCTCGTAGAGAGACATAACCAGACTCTGAAAATCCGCATCGCCAAAGTTTGTAAAGAGAAAGGTGTAGACTGGCTAGTAGCTCTGCCAGTCGCCCTATTTTATATGCGCATGGTTGCACATTCCAGATCAGGTCTGTCCCCTTATGAGGTATTCGGCCGCCCCCCTAATATGTGGGGTACACCTAGACCCCGAAGTATTACAGATGTTTCCAGTAATATGCTGACAGGTTACCTAGCTTCCTTGATGTCTGCACTCCACTCTTGTCGTTCACAGGTTGCCGCCGCATTTCCAGACAATACCGAGGTGAAACCGCATGAAATCGTTCCAGGAAGTTTGGTCCTTGTGAGGAACTTTGATCGTTCAAGTCCGCTGGAGCCCCGCTGGAAACAACCTCAACTTGTCCTTTTGACCACCCGCACGGCCTTGAAGTTGGAAGGCCGCAAGGGCTGGGTCCATCTGTCCCACGTCAAGAAATTTCATGGCATCCGGAAAAAGACTTTTAATGACAATTCCAAAGACTGTTCCATTTCTAAGGACTGTCCCGCTACAAACTTTGATTCCAAGCCTCCCCTGTTAGAGGAAACTCCGCAGCAGGAGTATAAGTTAAAACTCCGGTCTAGTAAAATAAGTCAGCCAGTTTAATTGTCTAAGTCCCCCTCGGGTGAAACGGTTAGACAGGTTTCTGACATGTATGAGATAGACCCCCATAGTGAGAGAGTTAGTCAAAACTCTATCAGATGTATCGTTATTCTATGTTTTCTTCTATTTTTGAGTTTGATGGTTACCTGCACAAGTTATGCATTGCATTTATGTTTTCCAATTTCTCATGTAAATAAGTTTTCTAATACTACGCTAGAGCACACATTTAGTGATCTGCCTCCTCACGAGCTATCCTATCGTCTTGCTATGCGCAATAACACGTTTATCCGTATGTTGCACTATTCACACCAGACCAGCAATGCCACTAATTGTTGGGTGTGTGGTCGACTCCCCCCTTTCCAGACACCGAAGGGAGTTCTGCCACTCTTTCCTTATCCGTTTTCACATAATGGTTCGTGTGGAGCATGGTCCACGTTAACGTCATCCTCAACTGATATGTCCCTTCTGAATAGTACATGTTTTCCAGACGAGAAAGGTCCCACCCATAGAACAGGGTTAGATCTAGAAAATGAAGTTTATAATTTAGGTAATTATTCTTCGAATTTTATGGTCCTGAATGTTCAGTCTGATACTACTCCAGATTTACCTGCAATTTCAGTACTACCAGTCAAAGGCGAATTATGTGTCCGAAAGAATGGTTCCGCACATGTAGGACATAGTGATTGTACTACTATTGTCAAGTATAGTGACAGTGGGAAATCTATTTTCAAAGCCTCACGTCATTCATATTTTGTTTGTGGTCAGACCGCATATGTTCGTCTGCCCCTCGACTGGGATGGAACCTGTTACATTGCCTTCCTACTGCCACCAGTTTTTCTAGCCCCATTCGATTATCATAGAAACACACATCTAGTACACATTAGACATAGAAGGGAGATCGAGTCCCCAATTGTCGATCAAACTGAAACTGCTCTAGAACAATATCAAGACTTCAATAAAGGTTTCTTCTTCTTTTTAGGCCCCGTCCAGAATAGTAAGTTAATCCGTAGGTTAACCAGAACCCTTGAAGCAGTAGTGAATGAGACTACTTCTGCTCTAGGTAACTTAACCGAAGAGCAATCTGCTATGACATTTGTCGTGCTCCAAAATCGTCTCGTTCTTGACGTCATACTGGCCGATAGAGGAGGAGCATGTAGAGTCATCGGATCTAGTTGCTGCATTTTCATTCCTAATAGCGCGCCGTCTGTTTATTCAGCTATAACCAGACTTCATAAAATTGCCCATCAGTTACACCAGAATCCAGGCACCTGGACATGGTCCGGTTGGCTCTGGAGTATAATTTCTGCCTGGGGATGGAAAGTATTGTCATTCCTAGGTATAGCAGTAATGATCATTTTCAGTTGCTGCCTCTGTTTACAATGTGGCCCTGCGATTTGCGGCATTTGTGCTACATCCTGTATTCCTAGTCTTAGTCCCAGTCCTAAGTCCCGTTCCAAGACAATTCGAGACGAGCAAATGATACTGTATGAAATGATAGATGGTATCATGAATATTGATGTTTCCTGATGGAAACGTAGTGACAAGGAGGGAATGTGGAAAAGTAAATTTTGCCATGTTCTGTGTCCCTACGTGTTCCCCATCTTATGTTATATGTGCATGATTAATATGCATATGTATTCCCCATGACCGATTAAAGATGCAATTACAGTTGTGTCCATCTCTAGTATGCCAGTTTCCAGTCTTCGTGAATACAACGAATATCAGGCCTATGTAAAGTTATGTTGCCACGTTTTACAGTGTGCACGTTAATTCAGTAAAAGTCCCCGTTTCTAGGCCTCAAAAGGGCCCGGACACCAGATTCAGCTCCTGTCTCCTGAACCCTCTCCGAGGAGCGATGCAGCCCCCACCTGTATCCTGACCCTTCACTTACTTCCTGCCTCACAGTGCCCGGCTCGGCCTGGCTCTGCCTGCCAGTCTGCCAAGAGTATGTTATGATTCTAGTTATCAGTCCAGCTCTCCTTCTCTGCATTCCTAAGCTACTGAATCGCATCAATAGTTTCCGTCATGGTCTAGCCTTTACGTCTCCATGTAAGAGAAATACTGTATTAATGGTCATTTAATATTCCTTGCACCCGCACTACATGTAGAATAATGCATGCACCTGTCTTAGAGTCTGTTAGCCTTTGCCCTGATAACTTTTGGATTCTATCAACATGTTCTCTAAACATCAGATACTACATAGTGTTTAGGTACATGTCGCTCTGACACTCCAGACTTTCGTCTCCTCTTCTAGCGCAGAAGTCATAGCCCCCAGTTCCTCCTAGTAACATGTCATTGCCAGCTTGCGCGCACCACTAGGTCAGAGGTCCCGGCTCCTTAGGTAGCCCCCTCCATGTTTCCGCCCCATTTATGACATATTCTGTTACGTTTACATCACATGTCTATGTACACGCCCCTTGTTACACCTACTTTCTGCCTTATCTTTCGCGACTGCTACAAACCCCGCCCACTGCTACGCCTACTGTACTGAATGCTATGTATTTTGTTTAACTATATATATTGTGCACTGAGGTTCCGTGACGGTTTTAACCCGTGTTTATAACATTGTCGCAAATACATAATTTTGGTATCAGTGAACCGCAAATGATCCATTTAGTATACCCTGGTGTTTTCGCTATACTACGAGCAAGAGCACTCCTGTTATGAACACATTTCTGATCTACCCATGGCATCCATCTTAGAACACGGAAGCCATTTTGTATTCCTTGCCCTCACATAGTCAATGGACACGCAATGACCTCTTCTCAATTAAGGACACGTAGGCTTTAACCGGCGATTCACCTTGCCAGTGACACGTGCACCTTAGGCCAGCAACGCTGTGGCAGCATGACTCGGCAAGAGCTGCCTCCCCAGCCTGAGGCCAGTCCTGCTATACTGGTTCTTGTGTCCGTTGGCCTGATCATGATTAGGCGGCCGGAGCTGGTAGCCTTGCCCATTTACAACCTACAAACATCTCTTATCCTACTGTTCTATCTTCTGCACCTGGCTCTGCTCCTTTCCTTCTGGGCCTTTATTAGGGGGAGGTAACGAAATTTACGATGAGGCGGTCCGGGTCTTGAATGAGAAATTGACATGGGATTATGATGGAATAGTGGGAACCCCTCATTCGTAATGTTTTGACATCAGATACTGTTAACGATTCCTGTGCAACGCCAAATATTTATTGTTTAAGACACGAATGTTTAGAACTGTGGTAACATGTAAAGAATTTGCCCCGAGCAGAATATTTAGTATTTAAGGAGTAATCCTCTTTGTACAAATTGAACAGGCTCCTAGACACTGCCCGTGTGCAGTTTCTGTGACTTCTGTGTCCCTGCAGTAATAAACCTTTGGTCTTTGACGCCACCATCGAGAAGCCCGTGTTTCTGTTTGTTTGTGCACCGAGACAGGTAGAACTCCGGGGTCTTCGGGTGTTATCCCTGACACCTCTGGACAGAACGAAAAAGTCCAGAACTCCAATTGGCGCCCAATGTGGGGCGACGTCATTCGGTACCGGTCCAAAAGCCTGAAGAGTTCGAGGAGCTTCGTGTGAAGATTTCAGAGGGAGGCGCCCCACTTCATCGATCCCGGCATATCGCAAAAGTGGCCCGACGTTCTCTTCCACGAGGGTTCCCGTTCAGACGGCTACAGTGGTCCGCTGCCTTGACCGTCGCCCTGTCTTGGACCCGAGGTGCAGTCCTCAGTACGGCGAGACGTGACGGGTTTCTCCTTGGTGACGTCTTCAGTGCCTCAGTTAAGTATTCAGTGGTTGCTAGTTGGTTATTTTTGTAAGGATTACTCCTGTTTGGATAATTCTCTTAGTTCTCGGTTTGGTTCAGTTCAGTAAGATTATATAATCATTCGGTTCAGTTCGGGTATCGATACATTTGTCAGTTCTGGTAGGCCTAAGTTCTTGGTTCGAGTGCGCATCTTTTCTGTTTGTGTTTTGTTTGTTTTGTGTTCCGGATTATAAAATGGTAAGTCGGAAAAATTGTATGTTGTCTTGTTTTAGTTGCAACAGTGATTCCCAGTTGGAGGACTCGTGTTTGGTTCCTCCGATTGGAACTCCCCTTTATGATCTATATTGCAAATTTGGTGTGGGCCCTATCTCTTATAACGAGGTATGGATCCACTATACAGAGAAAGATGGTGTCCTTAGTTGGCCACTACATGGTAGTTTTGAACCTGAAGTTCTCGATAATCTAGAAAGAAGGTTGTTTAAGAAGAAAGCCCGGCCGGCAATGTTTGATTCTTTCCGTTATTGGCGAAAAGAATCTAAACAGAGAGAAATTAAAAAATTGAAGAAAGAACAGAAAGAGCAAGAGTTGACTTTAGAACAGTCTGCTAAGCAGCTGCAACTCAACGAGTCTGAGAAAGCGATGGAGGTGGCCAATAGAGAGCGTAATTTAGCGATAGACAAGTGCTATCCTGCTTTGCCATCGAGTACGGCTAAGATAGTAGAGGACCCTGAAAAGGATCCCCTGTTGTCTTACTTGTTACGATCACCCCCACCGTATGCACAGGGTGCTACGGCTCCACCTATACCGAATGTTCAATTACCGGTTGCTGGACAACCTGGTGTCCCTGTTCCCGCTCTCCTGAATCAAGTTCCTGTACATCCTGCGGTCAATATTAATGTTCCTTTGACAGCCCCTCCTCCAGGGTTGCCGGCTTCTTTACCTATGCCTGTGTCGCTCACACCTGCTAGTTCACAAGCTATTTTGCCTGCTACTACTACTGTTCCTGATCTATCTGTTCCAACTGCTACTCTATTTACTGCTTCTGCTAATATTATGACTCCACTTTCTGTTCGTCGGAGAATCACTGATTCTGTCTCTAATATTCTATCTCCCTTCTATAAAACTCTGATTAAGACTCCTGCCTCTGACTCTGTGCAGAGACGTAGCCAGCTTCCCAGTACTGAAGAAAGAGGAATATTAGATTCCACTGCTCTTAGATGGGTTTCGAAAGTTGGAAGATATAATGTACAAGATGTATTAGATACATTTATGCAATGGAATGAACCAACACAACGATATGTGTTCGATGAAATGTGCTTCCTTCTACGTGAGGAATTGGAAGAGGATGACCCTGAATCAAATCTAGAAGAATTAATTAATGTTCAGAAAGAGTTTGCTGCAGGTATGATAGTCGGTCAAAATATAAAAGAAGCGATGGAACTGATTTTAAGTTATAGGAATGACCCATCCCTTCGTTCACCAAGAGAGTTAGGGAAACGTAGTACGAAACAAAATCGTCAATACCCAATGAGAGAGGTTCCGCCAATTTGGCGTGAAGCTGTGCAAGCTGATGTAAACCAAGGTATTGCAGCCGCTCCGGCTCAATTTCAGAGAGTATGGATACATATTCCATGGAAGCGAGCAGAAGTATTAGCAGTAAAACAGGCCTTGCCAGATCCGCGTAAAAATCCTGCAGGGTACTACAAAGAGTTGGCTCAAACAGTTGACGCTTGTGTATTAAATCTTGCTGACATAGATCTACTATTTGGTAATGTAGTACCACAACCAATTTGGGCTAAAATTCGTAAAGAGAATCATCCAGTTGCCCTAGGTGGTGATTGGGCAGCTATAATTGCAGCGGATGGTCAACAAATAGGTGGTTCAAAACCTGAACCCTTAATTGCTAATTTGCCTGGTAGAATAATCGATTTAATGAAAACCTTGATGCCAGCATTGCGCGTTAACTGGGACAAATTGTCCGCGTGCAAACAAAAGAAAGACGAAAGCGTCTCCGACTTTTTCACAAGATTCGAGGAGACTTTCGTGGATCATAGTGGTCAGGATATGAGCACAGAAGGAGGTCAGAGATTATTTGTTGATAAATTTGTGCACAATCTGTTGCCAGAACTTAGTGGTAAATTAAAGAATTCTGAAAGTGCGTGGGCTGTCTCTACGACTGCGCAAATACTTGCGACTGCTCAGTACTATGAAAATAGGGATAAAGAAGAGAAGGAAAAAACAGATAAAAAGACGAAAGATTTAAAAACTAAAGTACTTTTACAGCAAGCTTATCCGCCTCGCACGAATCAGACTAGTACACAGCAAGGGTCATATCAAAGAACGGATTTTAATTTTCAAAGGCCACAATACCAATGGAATCAATGTGCTTATTGCAAAATGGAAGGTCATTACAAAAATGAATGTCCAGTTCGGGCGCAAAATAATACTGCGGCAGCTCAGAGAGGTCGTGGTAGTTCTATACAAAA
Organism: Lissotriton vulgaris; assembly: GCF_964263255.1. Taxonomy (NCBI): domain Eukaryota; kingdom Metazoa; phylum Chordata; class Amphibia; order Caudata; family Salamandridae; genus Lissotriton; species Lissotriton vulgaris. The sequence goes on along the minus strand of NW_028254400.1, from coordinate 667,933 downwards.
CTCTAGAGGTCGAGGACGAGGTGCTATGCCTCCGCAGACGAGTGATCGCCCTTCTAAATATTTCGACCAGCGAAATGGACAATCTGTCCAACAGAATAGGTCTCCACAGTATCATGTTGAAGACTATTATGAAGCTAGTGAGGAAGTTCAGCAAAGTGAGTACTAGGACAGCCATGGACAAAGAGAGGGAGTAGTATCAGTTCCAGTAGATCAGAGTGGGCCTTATGTCGCAGTAGCAACATCAGGTATAGTCGAACCGTTTCTGTTGGATACTGGTGCAGCAAAAAGTTCTATCATACATGCAAAACTCCCTGGCGCACCTTTGTCTGGCTTAACAAACGTTTCAGTAGGTTTTTCGGGCGCCCCTGTTCATAACCCTGTTTCTGGTCCTTTGTCTATTTCTGTTGGACCCCGTCAATTGAAAGCACCCTTGATTTTGACGACAGGTTGTAATGAAAATCTGCTTGGTTTAGACTTGTTAAAACGCCTGTACGCGACATTGTACTGTTCTCCAGCAGGAGTACAGCTTACGTTGGGTAAAAGAATAATCTCTCCGATGTACTTGTCGATGGATGCGCTCCCACCAGAGCTGCGTTCACTCCCTGATACTCTTTGGGCGACTGGTCCTAATGATGTAGGTCTCTTGGAAATTCCACCCTATGTAGTAACTTTGAAAGCAAGTGTCAAACTTCCACGAATTCCACAATACAGAATCTCTAGTGAAGGTGAGCGTGCGCTCCTACTGATAGTACAAGATCTGATCAAGAAAGACGTTATAGAAGAAACTAGAGGTAATGTCTGTAATAGTCCTGTACTGCCTATTTTGAAAAGAACTGACCCAACAAAACCTCCAGTATATAGGTTTGTAATTGATCTTAGAGAGGTTAATAAAATTGTGATTCCACAGTTTCCTGTGGTTCCAGACATTACTGCATTGTTAACGTTGATTCCTGCTACAGCAGCATGGTTTTCGGTTGTCGACTTGAAAAATGCCTTTTTCAGCATTCCGATAGCCGAGGAAAGCAGAGATATTTTCGGTTTCTCTCTAGGAGGACGAAGCTTCAGGTTTAAACGCGCTCCACAAGGTTATTGTGAAAGCCCATCCATTTACAGTCAAGCATTAAAAAGCCAGTTAGATTCCTTCGTACTTCCTCCTGGTTCTGCTTTAATACAATATGTTGATGATCTTCTAGTGGCTGCTAATGACAAGGAAACTTGCAAAACAGCTACGATTTCTTTACTGCATCACTTGTCAGATTTGAATCACAAGGTGTTACCTTCAAAAATGCAATACTGCTGCCAAGAAGTGACCTACCTAGGTCATCTCTTGTCAAAGGAGGGAAGGAAGTTGACCCCAGAGAGAATAAAAGCAATTACACAGATGAATGTTCCTAGCACACAGAGAGAAGTACGTGCCTTTTTAGGTATTACCTCATATTGTAGGCAATGGATCCCAAATTTTTCTCTTTTAGCAAAACCATTGGTAGCCTTGACTGGGAAAGGTGTTCCGAGTCCGGTACCATGGTCTGCTGAATGTCAGCAGAGTTTTTCTGAATTGCGAAATGCACTGTGTTCAGCACCTGTATTGGGTACACCCGACTACAGTAAGCCATTCACGCTCTATGTCCACGAGAGAGAAGGTTGTGCATTGAGTGTTTTGACGCAGAAATTTGGTGATAAACAACGCCCTTGTGCGTATTTTTCATCAACATTAGATCCGGTAGCTAGAGCGTTGCCTAGTTGCTTGAGAGCTACAGCCGCAGCTGCAGCTTCCATTCGACAATCTGCTGGTTTAGTAATGAACAACATGCTAGTGGTTATGGTTCCTCATGCTGTGGATACACTCATGAACCGAACCAAGACGCAGCACCTTACCAGTGCTAGATTATCAGGTTATGAACTGACACTGTTAGCTAGTCATATTCAGATCAAGAGATGCAATGTATTGAATCCAGCAACATTGTTGCCGACTAGCCAAGAGTCGAGTGATTCCGAACCACACGACTGTTGTTTCAAAACTGAGGAAGAAACAAAAGGACAAATTGATCTAAAAGACACTCCGTTATCAGATCCAGATGGCACGTTGTATGTTGATGGGTCTTGCTTCAAATTGGAGAATGGTGATGTGACTGCTGCTTATGCAGTAACGACTTTGAGTACGATTGTGGAGACTGCAAGAGTGAGTCAGAATTCTGCCCAGGCTGCAGAATTGATCACGCTAACAAGAGCGTGCGTTTTAGCTAAGGGAAAGAGAGTGAATGTGTTCACAGATAGTCAGTACGCGTTCGGTGTGGCCCATAGTTTTGGCCGCTTGTGGAAAGAGAGAGGTTTCATTACGTCCCATGGGACTAAGATTCAACATGGTCAGCTAGTTAATGACTTATTGGAATCTCTAACCTTGCCGACTGAAGTTGCGATTGTGAAATGTAGTGCTCATAAAGCAATCACGGATGATGTTGGTCGTGGGAATGCTTTTGCTGATGAGACTGCAAAACAGACAGCTAGAAATATGATGAGTAGAATGTATGTTGCAACGTCTGCAAGATGGATTTCTGAGTCTGGAATGTGTGAAGACACAGTGGAAAGCGTGAAAGAAATTCAGAAAGAGGCGACTGAGGAGGAAAAGCTTGCATGGAGAGAGAGCACGGGTAAATTGGACTCGAGTGGGTGTTGGATTGATTTGTCGGAACAACAACGTTGGATGTTGCCTGATGCGTATGTACTTGCAGTAGTAACGATGGCACATGGAGCAGCGCACATCAGTTCTAAAGGGATTTGTAAGGTGTTGGCTCCAGTCTGGAAGAATGATGGGATTAGTAAGTGTGCAGAGAGAATGGTGAGAAATTGTATGGTATGCTTGATGCATAATCCTGGCAAGGGAATCACCACACCTACAGGTCACTTCGCTCCTCCTTCCTGCCCCTTTGAAGTAATTCAGTTAGACTTCATTCACATGGATCGTTGCAATAATCTGAAATACGTCCTAGTGGTAGTTTGTGCTTTCTCCAGATGGATCGAAGCATACCCACTGAAGGACAATACTGCCTTATCCACTGCCAAAATTCTTCTTAAAGAATACTTCCCCAGATACGGAATGCCACGGATTGTATGGTCAGATAACGGAAGTGAGTTCGTAGGGAAAGTTATGCAGAGTGTGTGTGCCGGTTTAGGAATAAAACAGAAGTTCCACAGTGCGAATCATCCCCAGTCCGCAGGTTTAGTCGAGGGTTACAATGGCACCCTTAAACTGAAACTTGCTAAGATACAAGCGTCCACGGGTTTGTCCTGGCCAGACGCATTGCCTTTGGCTTTGCTATCAACAAGAGCAACTGTACATTCTAGAGTAGGGCTTAGTCCATATGAAATAGTTTTTGGTCGTCCTGCAAATGTTTGGGGGGTACCTAGACCAAAAGAATGCAAGCAGCTGGAATACCCAATGTTAATTGATTACCTTTTCGACTTGACTGCTAAATTGAGTCTTATTCACCAACAGGTTTTCGATGCATTGCCAAAACCACCGGAGAGTCCAGGCCATCAGCTGAAACCGGGTGACCAGGTGGTCATTAGAAATTTTGCAAGAACGAAAAATCTTCAGCCCAGATTCATTGGCCCTTTCCAAGTCTTACTAGCAACGAGAACTGCTATTCGTGTGGCCGGAAGGAAGAATTGGATCCATACGACACACGTCAAACGTGTGCCTCTGCCACTTCCTTACGACAACTGGGTAAAGAAAGGAATCGGTACCTCTGAAACGGAACAAGTCCCCAGGTTCATACCTTTCAGCGAAGCAGAACTGATCACTGATTCACCAAATTCTGACTCTCCTCCTGAAACTGCTCTTTTGAACCCTGAACATTTGTCATCCGCACCCAACGAACATTTGCCACCTGCACCAAAAGAACATTTGTCATCTGAAAACGTGAACATTGCAACGTCGGCTGAAAATACACTGTTTCCAGATCAGACAGCTCCTGCAAAACTGAGATACAACTTACGTTCTCGCAATATGGACAAATAAAGCAGGAAACTGCCCATTTTACATGTTTGATTTTTGATACATTGCCTCCAGCCAGGAAGTTTGCTAATACTTTGTATTGTTTCTTTTTGTTTTAAAATTGCCTTGCCGTCTGGGTAGCCGTAGGGTCGTGGCTGTGTACCTAGTTGAATCTGCGGGGATCAGACACAAGGTCGATCTTTCTGCTAGTTCTGGGAACTCCCAGGGCTGATAGAGGCATTTTCATCTACGTACACATCATCAGTGGTCGCGAACGGTCGTAGAAGATGGAGCTTCCTGAGCTGCAACGAGAAAATGTAATTTATGTTCGCAGAAATAGACTGTACAGAATACTTCACAGCAAATGCTTTCTAATGCAATGTGCAGTTACATTTTTAATTGTTTTGATAACGTTGGTGGGTGGAATCATCTTTGGCGTACATTTGATTTTTATGCCGGTAACTACAGTACCTCCCCTTGATCCTACTACTTCTACGGTTTCTTCTATGCATTCTTTTCACTCATTCCCTGAACACGAACAAGCTCGACGCTCAGAATTTATTAACAATACATTTGTACAGCTCTTGCATCAACACCAACTGGTAGTTAACACAACAGACTGCTGGGTGTGTGGCCTGATACCCCACACTATGGATAAAGGCATCCCCTATCTGGTCTTGCCTTTTAGCTATAATGGATCATTTCAGGCCTTTCAGACCATTTTTTCATATGCCCTTGAGACCTATCCTCCGCGTCCACCACAGTCCACTAAATACAACTCAGCCAACAAAGCTTTAGTCCAGGGAATTATTGACATGATTAAAGACGTCAATAATTCTCCATCTTACCCTAGAGATGAATTACGGGTGTATTTAAGTTGGAATTCTACAAAGTATCGCCTTAGTTTGGGAGAAAGTAAACGTAAAAGCTCCACCCCAGTCTGGGTCGTGCCTCACCGAGGTCAAGTCTGTTTGCAAGGAAATGGGAGAAATCCGAGAGCTCAGCTAGGGAGGAGTGAGTGCGTTGAGACTTACGTATTTCCGTCTAACTCCTCCCCTGCCTTTCTGACTGCTAGGGGTACCTACTTCATCTGTCAAGACAGAGCATATACATGGCTGCCTGCTGACTTTTCAGGTTCATGTTATATTGCTCGATTGTTGCCTCCGACATACACTGCCTCTCCAGACTATCACAAGACCAGATTAGGAAGAGGTGTTTTCAGCAAGGAAGACACCGCTGGTCAGGAAGCTGGAGACTTTTTCAAAGGTTTCCTTCCGTTTTGGGGGCCTATGGCCAATAGTAGAAATCTACGTCAACTAACACGGGTAGTTGAATCTACTATTACAGAAACTACAGGAGCCCTTAGTAACTTAACAGCTGAGCTTCAGGCGGATCGTCTCATGACGTTACAGAACCGAATGGTTCTAGACGTGATACTTGCAGATCGAGGTGGGGTATGCAGAATGATCCAATCGAGCTGCTGTGTTTTTATTCCAAATAATGCTCCAACTGTCTATGAAGCGATCTCTAAGCTACACAAGATTTCCGACTCTATACACGTAGACAAGGGAAACTGGTCCTTCATGGAGTGGTTTTGGACTCTGGTATCAGCGTGGGGATGGAAGGTCCTGATTGTCATTGGCGTCATCCTAGTATTTCTGTTCTCGTGCTGCCTTATTATCCAATGTGGTCCCGCTTTGTGTAGTCTCTGTGCTGCTACCTGTTTCAGAAAACCACCTGCATTTGGAGAAAAGGTACGAGACAGGATGATGGTACAACAACATGTCACTGACCTAATGAGCATAGAATTAGACTCTGACATAGACTGAGTAATTGCCTATGTAAGGGCAAAAGGAGGGTCTGAGGTTCCGTGACGGTTTTAACCCGTGTTTATAACATTGTCGCAAATACATAATTTTGGTATCAGTGAACCGCAAATGATCCATTTAGTATACCCTGGTGTTTTCGCTATACTACGAGCAAGAGCACTCCTGTTATGAACACATTTCTGATCTACCCGTGGCATCCATCTTAGAACACGGAAGCCATTTTGTATTCCTTGCCCTCACATAGTCAATGGACACGCAATGACCTCTTCTCAATTAAGGACACGTAGGCTTTAACCGGCGATTCACCTTGCCAGTGACACGTGCACCTTAGGCCAGCAACGCTGTGGCAGCATGACTCGGCAAGAGCTGCCTCCCCAGCCTGAGGCCAGTCCTGCTATACTGGTTCTTGTGTCCGTTGGCCTGATCATGATTAGGCGGCCGGAGCTGGTAGCCTTGCCCATTTACAACCTACAAACATCTCTTATCCTACTGTTCTATCTTCTGCACCTGGCTCTGCTCCTTTCCTTCTGGGCCTTTATTAGGGGGAGGTAACGAAATTTACGATGAGGCGGTCTGGGTCTTGAATGAGAAATTGACATGGGATTATGATGGAATAGTGGGAACCCCTCATTCGTAATGTTTTGACATCAGATACTGTTAACGATTCCTGTGCAACGCCAAATATTTATTGTTTAAGACACGAATGTTTAGAACTGTGGTAACATGTAAAGAATTTGCCCCGAGCAGAATATTTAGTATTTAAGGAGTAATCCTCTTTGTACAAATTGAACAGGCTCCTAGACACTGCCCGTGTGCAGTTTCTGTGACTTCTGTGTCCCTGCAGTAATAAACCTTTGGTCTTTGACGCCACCATCGAGAAGCCCGTGTTTCTGTTTGTTTGTGCACCGAGACAGGTAGAACTCCGGGGTCTTCGGGTGTTATCCCTGACACCTCTGCACAGAACCAAAAAGTCCAGAACTCCAGCACTGTTATTAAAAGTTATGCTTTTTGTCCTGATCATGCCCTCCGGCAGCTGCCATCCTATTCCCGTGCAGGTTGTCCTGTTGCTGTCCTTTATGCTGTATTAAAACCTGCAAACTCCAGCTACCTCGAATCTTGACCCTTATTTATTGAGCTATCTGTTAATTAATTATTCCGAAAAATAGTACAGGTATTTAATTATTTATTTACCACACTTTGATGTCCGGACCCTCGCGCCTGGGGGCCAGAGGGGCCGGCTTGATGGTGTCCAGACACCCAGCAGGGGGGCGGAGCCAGCGCCCAGGGAGGCCGGAGGGCGATCGATACCAGGCGTCCGGGGACGTCTGGAGGCCCATCGAAACTCCTCTTCCTCCGGGATCTGTCGAGTGGCCACTCGACCACCTGGGTGGATCTTGGTGCCTCGATGTCGGGGCTTCGCTGGGGCCTGGGCCGGGACCGCGGGGTTGTGACGTGGTGGGCCCAAGATGGAGTCGGGCACGGCCTCGTGCTTAGGTCGTGATGGGCCTACGCTGGGGTCAGGCCGGTGGTGGGGGTCCGGTATGGTGACCGGACCAGCAATGTTGGGGCGTGCAGTGTCGGGCAAAAGGGCTGCCCGAGGCTGGGTGGAGGGCAGATGTCGTCCTGGGCCCGCCATGCGGGGAGGGGTAGGACCACGCCAGGAGGCCGGGTCCAACACGCGTCCCCCCCAGCTGAAGGCAGGGGAGAGTCACCCATCCTCTTGGGGGTTCTCCTCGCCGAGGCGGAAGAATCTGGACAGGCCGTCAGCATTGGCGTGGTCGTTGCCGGGGCGATGCTCCACAGTGAAGTCCATCCCCTGCAGGGAAATGGACCAGCGCAGCAGTTTCGGGTTTTCTCCCCGCATCTGCATCAACCAACGCAGGGGCTGGTGGTCGGTCTGGACTCGGAAGTGGGTGCCGAAGAGGTAGGGCCGGAGCTTCTTGAGGGCCCACACCACGGCGAAGGCTTCCCTCTCGATGGTGCTCCAGCGTTGCTCTCTCGCCAGTAGGCGTCGGCTGATGAAGGCCACAGGCCGGTCGATTCCTTCGGGGTTAACTTGGGACAGGACCGCCCCGATGCCGTGCTCCGAGGCGTCGGTTTGGACCACAAACTCTCGGCTGTAGTCGGGGGCCTGGAGCACAGGGGCGGTGCACATGGCCGTCTTTAGAGTCTCAAAGGCTGTTTGGCACGCAGGGGTCCAGTGCACCTTCTGTGGTAGTTTCTTGGAGGTGAGTTCCGTGAGGGGCCTCACAATGGTCCCATAGCCCTTTATAAAACGCCTATAATATCCAGTGAGCCCCAGGAAGGCTCGGACGGCGGTCTGGGTGACCGGGGGCTCCCAGGCCCGGATAGCGTCTATCTTTGGTTGGAGGGGAGCCACTTGGCCGCTCCCCACTTGGTGTCCCAGATAGGTCACGGACCCTTGGCCTATCTGGCACTTACTGGCTTTGATGGTGAGTCCGGCCTGCCGAAGGGCCGTCAGGACCGTCCAGAGGTGGGTCAGGTGCTCACCCCAGTGGAGGCTGTATACAGCAATGTCATCAAGATAGGCGGCGCTGTACTCCTCTAGTCCGGCCAGCACCTGGTTCACTAGCCTCTGGAAGGTTGCTGGGGCGTTCTTCATGCCGAAGGGCATCACTTTGAAGTGATAGTGGCCATCTGGGGTCGAGAAGGCCGATCGCTCTTGTGCACCAGGGGTAAGGCCGATCTGCCAATACCCCGCCGTGAGATCGAAGGTGCTGAGGAATTTGGCGGCCCCCAAGCGATCGATCAGTTCATCTGCCCTGGGGATAGGATGGGCGTCTGTCCTGGTGACTGCATTCAGTCCCCTGTAGTCAACACAAAACCGGAGCTCCGGAGCGGTTCCGGGGGCGGCCGCTTTAGGGACCAGGACAACGGGACTGGCCCAGGGGCTGTTGGAGGGTTCGACTACCCCCAGAGCTAACATCTTGGCCACTTCTGCTTGGATGCAGGCCCGAACCCGGTCGGGGACTCGAAAAGCTCGGTGTTTTACAGGCGGGCTGTCTCCGGTGTCCACATCGTGGACACACCACCGGGTGACCCCCGGAGTGAGGGAAAACAGATCCGCAAACTGCCCCAGCAGCTTCCGGCAGTCTTGTTGCTGCTCTGGGGTCAGGGTAGAGGAGAGCCGGACCCCTTCGAAGGAGCCGTCTTTCTTGGAGGTGCTGAGGAGATCTGGTAGGGGTTCGGAGTCGTCTTCAGCTCCGTCATCGGTCGCTAGCAGCAGGCTCAGTTCAGTGCGGGCAAAGTGCGGTTTGAGCCGGTTAGCGTGTAGAACCCGGAGGGGGTTCCTGGGGGGCTCCATGTCCACTAAGTAGGTGACGGGGCTCTTGCGCTCCACCACTTTGAAGGGCCTCGTCCATTTGTCCTGGAGGGCACAAGGTTCGACCGGGGACATGACCCAGACCTGCTGGCCCGGCTCGAATTCGATGGACGAGGCGTTCTGGTCATACCAGCGTTTCATCTCCTCCTGACTAGCCTCCAGGTTGGCCTCGGCAAGTTCCCGGAACTTCCGAGTCTGATTGCGGAGTGTCAGGAGGTACCGGTAGACATCCGGTGGGGCATCTCGAACTGCTGTCTCCCAGCCTTCTTTGACCAGGCTGAGGGGGCCTCGGACCGGGTGTCCGTACAAGAGTTCAAAAGGACTGAACCCCAAGGACTTCTGGGGTACCTCTCGGTAGGCGAACAGGAGGCAAGGCAGCAGGACATCCCATTTGCGCCGGAGTGGCTCTTCTAGGCCCTTGATCATCCCCTTCAGTGTTCTGTTAAATCGTTCCACTAGTCCATTCCCTTGGGGATGATATGGGGTGGTGAACTTGTAGGCAACCCCACACTGTTGCCATAGGGACTTCATATGCTTCGAGATAAAGTTGGAGCCCCGATCACTCACGACTTCTCGGGGGAAGCCGACTCGGGAGAAGATGCTCATGAGGGCTCGGCCCACCACGGGGGCTGTGACGGTTCGGAGGGGGATGGCTTCAGGATAGCGGGTGGCATGGTCCACCAGGACGAGGATGAAGCGGTGCCCCTGCGAGGTGCGAGGGTCCAGGGGCCCCACAATGTCTATTCCTACTCGCTCGAAGGGGGTGGTCACCACGGGAATTGGCTGGAGCGGGGCTTTGACTTTCCCCCCGCTCTTCCCGCTGGCTTGACAGGTCGGGCAGGTCCTGCAGTGGTTATGCACATCGTTGCGGATTTTCGGCCAGTAGAAATGGGTCACCAGGCGGCTGTAAGTTTTGTCCTGCCCCAGGTGCCCGGCGAGGGGCACATCATGTGCTAAGTTTAGGAGGAAGTCTCTGAATCGGAGGGGCACGACCAGCACCCGGCTGGCCCCTAGTTCGGCAATCTTCTGCTCACTGTAGAGAAGGTCGTGGTCCCAATAGACCCAGTGGGACCCCGCGGGGTCTCCAGCGGCCTGAGTAGCAGCTTGCTGTCGAATCCCCTCAAGGGAGGGGCAGGTTTTCTGTTCCTGCCGGAACTGTTCGCGAGTGGGACCCCCTTCTTGGCGCCATTGAGCGAGTTCGGGGAGGTGTTGGAGCTCGGGGAGATCTTCTTGGTCGGGCCCTTGGGAGCCGTGTTTGAGGCCAGCGTCCTCGGGGACGACGGGTGGTGGCGGTGCGGGCCACTCCGGCTCTTCGGTCGGAGCTTCCCACGCTGGGGTGGAGGCTCGGGCGGACATGGAACGGGTGGTCGCACAGACCCACTCGGGAAGGCCTAGCATCCCCAGGTGCTCTCTCCTTTCGACGCCCGCCCATGGGGAACTTTCCAGGTCGTTCCCAAGGAGGCAGTCCACGGGGGCATCGTCGCGGACAGTCACTTTTAGCACGCCCGACACTCCCCCCCACTCGAAGGGGATGCGGGCCATCTGGCACAAAGTCTCTGAGTTATCAGCGGACCGGACTGGGCACAGGACGTTAGGAAGGATCTGTTCGGGGGTCACCAAGTGGCAGCGGACGGCTGTCACGCTGGCTCCAGTGTCACGGAGGGCTTCGGTTCGGCGACCATTGATGGTGACCCACTGGCGGTATTTCTGGGTGTTGCCAGGGATCGGGCCTCGGGGGATCAGGTCGTGAGTCCCCAGGCAGGCTAAGGTCATGGCGGCGGGCTCCCACTCGGCCGGCTCGGGCCGTTGTCCTCCTCCTCACTTCCTTCTTCACCCAGGGCAGCGGCCATTATCTGGCAGGCTGGGGGACCGGTGGTGCCGGGTCGCTGGTTCATCGGGCAGAGGGGGTCATTCGCGTAATGACCCTGTCGCTGGCATCTGTGGCACGTAACATTCGGGCGGGGCCCTGGTCTGGCTGGGGGGCCCCCTCTCTGGCCCAAGGGCGGCGACGTGGAGGCAGGGGAGGACCCCTGGGGGGCGTCCCGTCCCCGGCTCTGGCCTATTCCACCGCCTCGGGGTCGGTGGTTCCCCGGGGATCCCCGGCCGTAGTCTCCTATCGGACTCCGGGGAACTCGGGTGCTCGCCCATCTATCCGCCTCGACAGCGAGTTTTCGTGGCTCAGTCAATTTGCTGTCGAGGAGGTGTTGCCGGAGTTCGATGAAGCAGTTATTGGACAGATGTTCCCACAGAATGAGGTCGACCAACTGCTGGAAGGTGGTGACCTGACAACCCCGAGTCCACCCCTCGAAGGCTCTGCTGTAATAGTTCACGTACTCCACCCACGTGGTACCGGGAATTTTTTTGCAGTCTCGGAATCGCTGCCGGTACATCTCGGGGGTGAGTCCGTAGCGAGTGAGGAGGGCGGTCTTCATGTGTTCGTACGAGGTCATCTCGGTATCCGGGAGCTCCAGCAGGGCGTCCCGCCCCTCGTTAATGAACTTCCCCCATAGGCCGGCGCCCCAGTCCTTGAGGGGTACTCGATGGGCGGTCATGGCGACCTCGTAGGCTTTGAACCACTGTTGGATGTCGTCGTTCTTATAGTACTCTTTGACGACATCCTTGGGTAGGTGCACCTTTGTGTCCACCGGGGGAGGTGAGGTCTTCCCCCCGGAGAGGCCAGTCTCGTTTGCCTTGGCTTTAAATTCCATTTCTTTGAGGACACGCTCGTGCTCGAGCATGAGTTTTTTCTCCTCGAGGTCTCTCTGTCTTCGTTTTTCTTCCAGGTCTCCTTCTAACCGTAGCTGCTCGAGGGCTAACTTCCTTTCTGCCAGTTGGATCTCTCCTTCTTGTCGGAGTCGAGCGAGCTCCAACTCGTGGAGCCGGTTCCTCTCTCGTTCTCGGGCGTCTTCGTGGGAGAGGCCCGTGTCTGGGTTCGTGGGTCTCCCTCCCGCTGGGTTCGTCTCGGCCTCCGGGCGTCCGTTTGGGCCCGGGTTATCTTCATTCGGATGTGGCACCTCGCCGGCGTCCACCCAGGCCTGCAGGGCCGATTTGAAGTCCTCTTTGGTGCTTAAGCCAGTGGTAGCGATGCCTAGTTCTTTGCAGAATTGCTTTAGCTCCTTGTGACTGTAGTCTTCCATTTTCTCTTTCTGGAATTCTGTGCTCATGGTCGTAGTGGGTTTTTCTTGGTAGTGAGTGAATTACTCTCTGTATGATCTGCGTGGGCTCGGATCCCACCGCTGCCACCAATGTTGGAAAGGCGACCCCGGGGGAGGCAGAAGATGTCTGACTGACCACCCCCAGGCCCACCTCTCCGTCGAGAAGTAGCCGAGTGTTACCGAGAGGCCTCCTGAATGAGGATCCTCTCCTAGGATCGTACAGCAGAGTATCACAACACTACAGACGGACACCACACAAGAGGTCAAGTTCTTAAGCTTTTATAGGTAATAAAGGTTGCTGGTTCTTGGTAGTATTTACAGGCAGATCGAGGGATCCGTAAAGTCTCGTAAAGGGGAGAAAGGTAGCGGGACAGTCTTACTCGGGGCGGAGGAAGGGATACCCTACGCACAGCTCTCAATCCTCGAGCCGGGGGGTTCCGAGAGGTCGAGCCGCGGCAGCGCCAGCAGGCTCTCAGATGGTTCAACAAGGTAGGCCGCGGCAGCGCCAGCAGGCTCTCAGATGATTCAGCAAGGTAGGCCGCGGCAGCGCCAGCAGGCTCTCAGATGGTGCAACAAGGTAGGCCGCGGCAGCGCCAGCAGGCTCTCAGATGGTTAAGCAAGGTAGGCCGCGGCAGCGCCAGCAGGCTCTCAGATGGTTCAGCAAGGTAGGCCGCGGCAGCGCCAGCAGGCTCTCAGAAGGTTGTCGGTTTACGGGGAGGATGAGTTTGTCTGGTGTCGGCCGTGACGGCGTCAGCAGGGCTTCCAGTCCAGGATACAACTGGCGTCCCACTCCGGGGCTGGCCCAGATATAGGACGGGGGTCCTTTGATGTCCGGACCCTCGCGCCTGGGGGCCAGAGGGGCCGGGTTGATGGTGTCCAGACACCCAGCAGGGGGGCGGAGCCAGCGCCCAGGGAGGCCGGAGGGCGATCGATACCAGGCGTCCGGGGACGGCTGGAGGCCCATCGAAACTCCTCTTCCTCCGGGATCTGTCGAGTGGCCACTCGACCACCTGGGTGGATCTTGATGCCTCGATGTCGGGGCTTCACTGGGGCCTGGGCCGGGACCGCGGGGTTGTGACGTGGTGGGCCCAAGATGGAGTCGGGCACGGCCTCGTGCTTAGGTCGTGATGGGCCTACGCTGGGGTCAGGCCGGTGGTGGGGGTCCGGGATGGTGACCGGACCAGCAATGTTGGGGCGTGCAGTGTCGGGCAAAAGGGCTGCCCGAGGCTGGGTGGAGGGCAGATGTCGTCCTGGGCCCGCCATGCGGGGAGGGGTAGGACCACGCCAGGAGGCCGGGTCCAACACGTGGACATAATAACGTCACTAGGAACTCGAAGTTCTTTACATGCTTCAGGAGTTCTGGAACAAATCAATACTGAAGCAGGGGGAAGTCCCGTACTGCTGAAGGCTGGTTGTCTTCAAGAACTCGTTGTACTATAGGAGCTTAGTGGAAGTAGCCATGCCGTATTTGGACTGCATTGGCTGTGTCTAAATATGGTTATGATTCTAATGCCTATATAAGGATATGATAAGTTATACCTATATAAGGGCATGAATTGGGAAAATTACACTAGAGTCTTCGATACGTTTACAACACTTTTACTACTTTGCTGTTTAGGTAGTTGGGGGATTGGGCGTGAAGGGCCTTGTGAGTGATGCAGGCCTGTTTGTAAATACATCTACCCTCTATGGGAAGCCAGGGGAGATATGTTCAAATCTTTTTACACCTGTTCTGAGTCGAGCTGCCATGTTAAGGACTGACCTTAGTGAGGCTAGGAGACCCTGTTAGGATATCATTTCCATAGTCTGTTTAGAAAGGACTAAGGATTGTACGATTGTCTTGAGGCGTTTTAGAGAGTAAAGCGCACGTTTTGGTCCTTCATTGACAAGTTCTTATCCAGGGTAATGCCACGTGACTTTACCGAGTCGGATAGGACGAGGGAGCAGTTTAGAGCATCAATCTCCTTGAGCCAGTCTTGAATTTGGTCGTGGTTACTTTTCGGAGAGACCAGTATTAATTCTGTTTTGTCTGGGTTCAGTTTTAAGTGGTTTGTGTTAAACCAGGTTTGCATCTTGGTTAGCGTGACATTGAGGTGTTGGACGTCACTGGGTGATTTGATTTTGTAGTAGATTTGTGTCATCTGCATATAGGTGGTATTGAACCCCTGCTTGTTTCAAAATAATTGCGAGAGGTTCCATGAAGATTTTGAAGTTTGACTCCTGTTCGTACAGAGAGGCAGGAGTTGATTTTAATCGGTTTGCGAACGGTGCTGCAAGAAGGAAGTGAACCATTAATGGCAGCGTGCCTCTTTAGACTCTCAATTAAAGCTCGGTGGCTGATTGTGTCAAATGCTGCTGCTAAGTCAATAAGGATGAGGAGGCAGGCTTCATTGATCCATGCTCGTGTACATAAATAAATGTGTCTTCACTGCACCTCGAGTCGCATCGGCAGTCTCTTTAGATAAAGCCACCTTTATTGATCCGTCAAACGATGAAAACATTTGATGTCCCTACACCTCGCTGTCAATTCCACAGTTCCTACTGTCGGGCTCGCAAACTCAATCTATTCCTCTCACCTATAAGGGAGAGTGAAACATAACCAATATCCCACAGCCTATTAAGGCCACTTGGGCGAAACACGTGTCGGCTGTCCTTCTAAACTGTGAAAAATGAAATAAAACTTAGCACGTTAAAACTTTCAAAGAACGCCTGGATTTTCTTATGAACCTTTGTTGACAAGCAAGGAGACATATGCTGGAGTTACTGCCTTGCTCCCACATCAGTAATGGAATTAGCACATGCCCAGTTCTGTCACCGCTCACTCGTCCCTGCCTCTTGATTTGAGAGTTGAAGTTTGGGACCTCTAAGAGAGCTTGCTGCCTGAATTCATAAGAATCGATCAGCCATTCACTCAAACTGCTGCCACATATAATGAGAAGATTTCCAAACCAGGACTCCTGCACGCAGCTCTCAGTGAGGCAAGACAGAGACGAGTGGGTCTTTTGGAAGCAGCAGAGCATATCAGGACATGACTTCTGCGTAAGTGACGTATTCACCCATCCAGCATCCCATACTGAATATGAATGGAGAGCTTGATGCCATCATCTCGCGGGCCCTACACATGATGGGAGTCACCTTTCATTTCTTTTGCTAGATTGAGGGTCCTGAGGCACAAAACAAAGAGTCAGGCGCTTTCAATGCACCCAGGGGGATGGGGCCTTGCACGGATGTCACCGCTGGTTATTATAGCATTCCGTGAAGGAATCATTGGACCGCAGGAAACAAGCAATCTGCAGCGCACGATCCTAAAAACCAGCACTTCATATAGTAAAGCACTTCCTGCTCTGTCTGATGTATACCCTGTAGAAACCCCGGGACATGGAGGGCCTGGAGCAAAGCTGCCTCACACACAACAGACCAGCAATTCTCACAGTGACAGGCCCCCCTCCGACCATGGTCCATCTGCCTCCAACCCGCAGCACACGGTCCTAAAAACCAGCACTTCATATAGACAGTGCTTTAAATGGAAAAAATAAGTACAGGTACTCAACAAATTGAGATGTTAGTTAGGAGACGGGGCTTGGGGCGGGGTTAGCGGTGTGGCGATTGGCAGTCCAAAGGGATCCGGCCAGGGGCACATATTTAATGTGATTGAGATTTAATTAGTGTGCAGATGTGCATATGGGTACAAAATATGTTCTTCTTTATTTTGATTATTCCATTTCCCTTATACATACAAAAGGGTACATTTATTATTAAAGTGGGCTTTTCATGGTGCAACACCTTGATCACATATGACTCGCACAAGATATTTTCCTTAACATTTTTGGAAAGGTTTAACTATGGGTAACCCTCTAGTCTCATTTCCACCTAGCAGACATCACCAGCCCCTCCTAGATGACACAGCCTTGCCTCAATGCTCCTTACGTGTTGTAAAGTCTGATTCCTTCTTTCTGGAGTCGAGCAGCTGCTGAAAGCTTGAGCCAGGATGCCTGGCTCTGATTCAATCCCAGTCCTCATGCATCCTCAAGCCAAAAATGAACTGAACTTTGATGGTGCATCTGCCTGCCAACCAAACTCTAATTTCATGTGCAAAGAATAAAGACAAAATACTGGACTTTGTTGTAATACAGGAGAGAAAGCAAAAAATAGCCTTCTGGAGGCTGCATTGCACAATGTGAAAGGAGAAATGCTGGGATTAATTCTGGGTTCCGCACATGACCAAATTGTGTGATCATAGACAAATATTTCATCTCACCAAGCCTCCTTTTTCTTCCTTTGCATATATGATAGTGTAGGAGAGTAGGGTCTGCTATCCTATGGTCACCCCAAGTTTTGCTTTTAGCTTCACTGGTTTTCGACTTACTGAGGCTGTGGGCCTGCTAATCAGACCCCCAGCCTGCTGTTCTCTCTCTAAATTCACATACATGTACTATAGGTACATACCACAATTGGAAAATGGACTGCTTGTCAGCCCCTGTACCATGCACTATAGGTGCTCAGGGCATAGATGCCACCAAGGCCTTCCAGGGGCTGAAGCATAGCTTTTGCCACCCCTGGCTGGTTCTTAAATTGACACAACTGGCTGATCACTCAGCTGGGGCAAGTGGGTGTAGTCACCCCTTGCTTAGATATAGTATACCTATATCTAAACCTATATCTGGACACATATAAACCTGTGAGCCACTCCTATGGAAGGCCTTATCAATCCTGGAGGCAGAGTGCGTGGTTTAATGTGAGATGGAGCTCTAGCATGAGCTGAGCCTTTCTGCAGCCGTCGGGAACAACTCCCTAAGCTGTTCCGGGATAATGCCATACCATATACTATTAAGTGCATTATAATCTTCGCGCTTATATAGCAACTTTGGTTTGGCTTTATCAAAACAAGTCGTGTAAGGTGTCACACGATTTTGAATACTATCCCCTCGACAGTCCTAGCGACGGGGGTAGCATTCCACCCCTCTAGAGGGAGAAGACATGTTACTTTACTGAAACGCGGTTGATTTTTAAAAGAGCCCCAGATCCACAAAATGGATGCTTCTGCCACAGACACGAGTCTGACCTCCTGCTGCTGACCGAAACTCAGCAGAGGAGGCCTGGACAAAGGCTTTCCTGTCGCAGGGAGGTGTTACACCACCCCAGACAGGAGATAGTGAATTGTAGCAGGGAGGTTTTGAAGAAACCAGACACTGCCTGCGGAGCACAAGGCTGCCACTTGCATAATCCGGCCAAACTGGTTCTGGGGCACACCAGCCCCTGTCCCAGCTCAGCCTGGATCAAAGGAAAGGGGTGTATCCACCCCCTTCCTGGGTCCCACCCATCGGAGGGCACCTAGCAGGTAATCCAGCCCCCTAGATTGGTATAAGAATGGGAGCAGTGCCAACGCACTCAGATTATCCTGATGAAACATTTGAAATGAAACTCTGGACCCTTCGACATCCTACTCAACGTAGAAGACTGAAGAATCTCCCTTGTGGTCAAGGAGTGACCACCCTGTGCAAACAGGCACCATCCAGCACCTAGACGTCTGCTTTGTTGCAGTTCCCGCCGGAACTCGAGCGACAGAGATCAACAAGATTAAGCTTGCCTGACTTCTTATAGCCCAATCCACAGTCCCTGCAGAGCTGAGACCCGTGGAGGCGACCGGAAGCGTGGGGCACGCCATCTTGAAAAGACCTTGAGACGCTGACTGTGCAGCCCAGGAGTGACCCTCGAAGCTGTACACCGGGATTTGAGAAGCCCCAACGCTGAGCCATTTTTGCATCAAAGCGCACCCCTCTACACTCGACGAGTGCTGCGTGGGGTCCTTCTGCTTTCTTTTGCTCAATGCATTGGCCCGGTCACTTCCCAGCTGGCTTGTGGCCCCTGTGCAAACGAAAACCTAAATTCGACTTGTGATTCTGGTTGCTTCAGACTTGCACCTGCTCCTCTGAAAAGGAGCACCCACTCTGACCCTCCTGGTCCGAGTGAGAAGCAATCTTCCAATCCTGCATGGATTGCTCTTGCCAAGTGTTGTTTGCTCTGATCTTGAAGCCGACAGCGCCGACGGTGAGAACCTGCATGGGACAGCTTGTGACCCGCACCTGGTCATCGCAGATGTCCCAGAGCTCACGTGGCAGCGGAGAGAAGCTCCTCAACAACCACCTGATTGCGCCCAACATTGCCTGGTTCTGTCCTGGTTCCACCCTGGTCACTGCTGAGTGACCCAGACTCTGTCCCCTCTGCTTTCAGGTACTTTACGACTCTGATCCACCCTTGGATCACACCGGACACTTCTCCTTCACATCGCCTGCAGCATCTTCAGCTTCAAGCACCATCAACCTGCGTGACGAAACCCGACGCCACTTCGACCCTATGCACCCGCTTCCTGTGGGTGAGGTAACTCAGCAACGCCGGTGTTCCCACACTGGTACACACCTCTAGGGCCTGTGTCTAAAGTTTTGTCCTTCTAGGTTCAGCGGAAGTATCCTTAAACTCTATTTGTGTAACTTTTACGCACCATTGACTTTGCATTGGTGCATGCGTGTGCTTTAAGCGCTAACCCCGAATCCCGCGGGCTTTTCCCGACTTCAGCATTGCTTTTCCCGACTGCTCCCAGCGATTACCTAGGCCCTAGGCCTAACCACTGTTCGATTGGTATCTCTTATACCACTTTCTTAATATATGGTTTGAGTGGCCACCCGCCCTCATCCATAATTGTGCAACTTTCATATGTTATACTGTGCTTTTGATTTAACGCTTGTGCCCCTTTGCTCATAAAGAGTACTGGGGATTAATTTAGAAATAAACACATATATTTTTATAATATAAAAGGCTGCTTAGTCTATGCTACCACTAGGATAGCATGTCTAATAAGGTTGACTTACAACCAGACAGCATAAGGTATTGCAGAATTGGAAACATCATATATCAGGCCAACTTCTCACAGATAGTATACACAAATGCATGAATTCAGGATGTGTGCCGTGCAATCACATCTTGTGTTAGATTCAATACACTATAATGTTGCTTCATTCATGAAAAGAAAATAGGCCATATACGATATATACATGAAAAGTGGCTTGCTTCCTAGATAACTAGTGGCATTGTCGTCACGGTGGGAGCACAAACGCCTCTCAAGGCGGTGATATAAACGTGTGCACCAAGGTGAAATGATTCCAGATTAAATTATTTTATTTATGTCAATGATAATGTTTTCAAGGCTTGACTTAATTATGTACAGGATTTTAAGGCCAAGACAGACTTCCTTGTTAATTGGTTGGTCTGCCCACCTCTATCCCTCCCAGAGCCCCTCCAATAACCCAATAGAAAACGGCCACAAAAATACAAAATACAATTGTGTTCAAACATTGCATAGAAAGAAGATCCGCACTAAAGAGAGAGTGGCCTTACACTTGCTACAAGCACACCGTTTCTCCTCTGCTTCAATGGGGTGATGCAGGAGTCCTAATGTCGATGAAAGTCCTTGTACAGTAAACGGGGCAGTGTTTCTCACGTTTTAACAGTGTTTGACAAATGCACGTAGTTTATATCAGCAACTATTTGTTTATGTTTCAGTAACTTAAATGACCGTAGTACGGGTCTGCTGTCGGTAATTCAGCCAGCAAAAGTCCCACTGAAGGCAGATTTACCCCATCCGAGTAGAACCTGCCCATTTTACACGACCCCATCTGTAAATCACGCCCAGTTATCCTACAATGGATATTACTTTAACCAGATTCAGCTAGTGGAAGCCGTCTGTGAAGGACCATGCAGCACTGATGGTTGCAAATGGTCGACTGGCGCCCCCCTTGAGATGTCTCAACGCCCCCCCCCCTCCAGGGGGGCGCGCCCCACAGTTTGAAGACCACTGCACTAGAGTAACAAAGTCAGGAAGTGTCTGGGAGTGAATTAACGAGGTCTAATAACCTACAATAAACACTATACAGCCTTGGTATCGGGCACCCCAAGCTTCCTTAAAACCAGCTGCGCTCTTAGGAACCAAAACTTTGGGCCCAGATTTTTTTTGCATTGAATCGTACGATATAAACTCAAAAGCAGGAGCATCGATTAGAACCCAAGAATGCGTCTGCTGAACTTAAAAGTTTGAGCGCAGGCTGGCATCCCCTTCATCTCTCTTGGTGGGGCCGTCTTGACACAATCAAAATGATGCTACCTCCAATAGCTTTGTATATCCTCTCCAACATCCACTACCTATTCCATCTAAATTCTTTCAGAGGTCAATTGAATTCTGATCTCCTTCCTATGAAATAATAAAAAATCAAGAATGGCGTTACAGAAATTAGTAAAACCAAAATCTGAGGGCGGTGTCAATTTCCCCCATTGCGCCAATTATCACAAGTTACGCCAACTAACAAATTGGATTACAATTCAGACTGAGGATAAACCTCCCTGGGTCGATCTGGAGACCTCATTTTTAGTTCCCTTCTCATTTCAGGAATATCGCTCCTTCACCCGCAAATGCTCTCTACTCCCATGATTAAGCAACACTGTAAATTACTATCTATTGCACATAATTTACATACTTTTCTCAATTCTACAATCTGGCACAACAAACAAATCCTTCTTAACAAAACACCTATATACTGGAAGAGCTGGAGACACAGGGGTCTGCTCTGGGTTCATCAACTTTTTGATCAGGGCTCCCCTTTTCAATGTACGCAATTACAGTCCCTATATCATCTACCTTCTTCCTTTAATCCTACATTTTTGATCTTGCAGAATGTAATTCTTTATACTTATGCTAAACTCAAATCTTCCTCTTCACCAACCCCCCCTTCCCTTGGCATAATCTTCTCTGCATAACCCCCAAAGCGTCCACCATTTATTCCCATTTAATGGTTCCCCTGAGCTCCAGATAAAACTAAAGTAGAACTGTTGTGGGAATCTGATTTGGGAGTGAATTGACCTATTTCCTTTTGGAACAGAATTTGGACGAAAATCAGGAAATCATCTAGAGCAGCCCGCACAACACAAACACTTTTTTTTCTTTATAATCGATTATTTTTGACACCTGCATACCTAAATAAAATTCACAACACAAATCTTAATACATTCTGGACATGCTCCCAGGTTAACGCTGATCTTCATCATCTGTCCACATGTTTTTATATTTTGTAGGCATCAAATTAACACTATTTTTCACACCACAATCCCCCTCTACTTCACAAATGTTTTCCCAGGCAGTCTAACACTGGACTGGGAGGGAGGCCGATCCCAATTGCTACCTATTGACTTATTAATAGCCGTAGTTTTTCAGCAGACATCAAAGAACTGGAAACATTCCTCTAAATGATCTTATTTTGTGTGGTGGTGTGCCGTATGTCACAACCATCGCCTTGATGCAGCATTTGTCCACCCCTGACCCACTGGTTCTTTCCCCCTCTCGCCCCTCCTTCTGGACTTCTGCACCCTCCCAACTGGAGGGGGACTGCCAGACACCAGAACTACTGGAGCTCTGTTTACAGAGCCTCCACATTCTCTAGCCACTGGGGGATCCCCCTCAGAGGGTCACTCATCCGGACAGCCTAGGCTCCCCACCTGGTGTTCCCTTAAAGAACCATCCAGGCTCTGAGACTGAGGTTGGGCACTACCGGGACGAAACCCATTCTCATTCCTTCCCCTTAAAGACAGGACGTGAGACCCTAAACCCCTCTCACTACTACAGGACCTAGCTGGACTACTCTGCACCACTCCCACCACTCTGGGCTGGAAGATACCTGAGCCACTCCCCACAGGATCACACCCCAATGCCTCTCCAGACCCTCTGGAATCCACCACAAGGTCTGCCTCCAATGTGAGCTCCCTGGGGTCAGAGAACTCACTCTCAAACAGGTGTTGGCATAGCTCTGGAAAACTGGGACTTAAAGTATGCTCTCCCAGAATTGGATTACACAGCCCCCTAGCAGGGTTAACCAAACTATCCTTCACCTCTCCATCCAGTGCCTCACACACATACTCCACACCATTCTTCTGAGACTGGCCAGACAGTAGCGGACTGTCTCTGTCACACAACCCACACTCTTCTGGGTGGTCTTTACACTCACCCACCAGGACCTCAACCATGGGGGAATCCCTCCCACCACTAGGACCATGAACTCCTAAGCCAGCTGCCCTATTCCCTTCAGGGACGCTGCGCACTACTGGAGCTACCTAATGCCCTTGAACCTCCTGGTGTCAGGTGCCATATCTCTAGGTGCGCGCACTATGCTGTCAGCACTAGATACCTGAATGTTGCTGCCACCAGCTGAGCTGGACTCCACCTCCAACTCAGCAAAGCTCAATCTGTGAGCTACACACATCTCTGGATGTTGGGCTGAAGCCCTCCTGGCTTCAAGCTCCAAATCAAGTTCTCTCATCCTCAAGTAGTGATCTCTTTGGCGTTTTTGCGCCTCCATGGCTAACCTCTGCTTTTGCTTTTCCATTTCCATTTGTCCAGCTAACTTTGCCATCTCCATTTCATGTGCCCTGGTTGCTGCCCTGTCTGCCATCTCCTCTGGCGACAGACATCTGGTTGCTGCCTTTTCCATCATCACTGAACCAGGCATGACGTCTTCAAAAACACATGGAGATCTCCCAGCAAAATTATAAAAATGGAAATCTGTGGCTGCGTTATAGGTCTGCTCTCACTATGTGGTGATCAGCAATTCATTGTATGTAAACTACAAATGCAAATTCGCAAATCCTCACTGCTGCGTCCAATGTTAGAATTGGGGGTCTCTGGTTGGCGCAAGTATGCACTTGTGACAAGCAGGGACCCTCTCCTCTAAGTCAGGGCGAAGGATGACCCCTTAGAATTACCCTTGCTCACCCTCTAGGTGCGTGGCGTGAGCAGCCAAGGCTATTCTCCAGGCGTTGCTGAGTTAAGCATTTGTAATCACACACACAGTAAATTTACCAATCCCCCCACAAATGGACAACAGGCTGTAAATATACGTCTTCTTTATGTAAAAATATATCTATGCATGCAAGTATTTATCACAAGACCATTGATAACGTTTTGCTAAGCCACAAGGTTGCAAATAGGCAAGTGTTCTCTTTGTTGCAATTCAAATGTTTCTTCTTGATTGTAAGCTGCTTCCTTCTAATCTTGTTTACTTACAATAGTCTTATTGTGGCAGTTCAGTTACTCTTTTAACTAAAGGATGGTGCCACAGTCTTTGCTATACAATATTTGAGGCCTTCTGCCCCGTTCCTTGAAGGTACGGCGCTCCCAAGCGCCTCTGTGCGCTTCGTAGCGCTCTTCTATGCCTCGTTCGGCTTGTACGGAAGTGCCCCACTAAACCTCGCGTATGGAGCAGTCAATGGGGGCCCAGGAGTACGAGGCATACCAGCCTCTGATGATCGGCGGAACAAGCACACAAGTTCCAGGCGCACAGCGAGGCGTACCAGGCTCGGGGAAGCCTGCAGTATGGCGCGCACAGGTCCTCAGCGCACAGCAAGGCGTACCAGCCTCGGGGAAGCCTGCAGTACGGCGCGCACAGGTCCTCAGCGCACAGTACGGCGCTGTAGGAAGGTGGCTACCAGACTATGGTTACCCCAGATTTTTTGCCTTGTGTTTAGCAGGTTTTCGACCTAGTTGGCCTGGTTCCCTGCTAATGAGGGCCCCAGGCTATCTGCTCTCTCTGTAAAATGGATTCCATGTACCCTAGGTGCATAACTAGATTGGCTTGGGTCACCTTATCAGCCCCTGTACAGAGCACTATAGGTGCCCAGGGCATAGGTGCATCCAAGGCCTATCAGGGGCTGCAGCATATCTTTTGCCACCCCTGGCTGGCTATCTAAAATTGACACAACTGGCTGATCACTCAGCTGGGGCAAGGTGGTGTAATCACCCCTTGCTTAGATATAGTATGCCTATATCTAAACCTAACTGGACACATATAAACCTATTAGTCACTCCTATGGCAGGCCTTAACAATCCTGGAGGCAGAGTGCTTGGTTTTATGTGAGATGGTGCTCTAGCATGAGCTGAGCCTGTCTGCAGCTGTCGGGACCAATTCCCTTAGCTGTTCCGGGATAATGCCAAACCATATACTCTTAAGTGCATTATAATCCACGCGTTATATATTAACTTTGGTTTGGCTTTATCAAAACACGTGTAAGGTGTCATACGATTTGGAATACTACCCCCTCGCCAGTCCTGGCGACGGGGGTAGCATTCCACCCCTCTAGAGGGAGACGACATGTTACTTTGCTAAAACGCGGTTGATTTTTAAAAGAGCCTTAGATCCACAAAATGGATGCCTCTGCCACAGACACGGGTCTGACCTCCTGCTGCTGACCGAAACTCAGCAGAGGAGGCCTGGACAAAGGGATTCCTGTCGCAGGGCGGTGTTACACCACCCCAGACAGGAGATTGTGGATTATAGCAGGGAGGTTTGAAAGAAACCAGACACTGCCGGGGGAGCACAAGGCTGCCCCTTGCATAATCCGGCCAAACCGGTGCTGGGGCACACCAGCCCCAGTCCCAGCGCGGCCTGGATCAAAGGAAAAGGGTGTATCCACCCCCTTCCTGGGTCCCACCCATAGGAGGGGACCTAGCAGGTAACCCAGCCCACCAGATTCGTATAAGAATGGGAGCAGTGCCAACGCACTCAGATTATCCTGATGAAACATTTGAAATGAAACTCTGGACCCTTCGACATCCTACTCAACGTAGAAGACTGTAGAATCTCCCTTGTGGTCAAGGAGTGACCACCCTGTGCAAACAGGCACCATCCAGCACCTCGACGTCTGCTTTGTTGCAGTTCCCGCCGGAACTCGAGCGACAGAGATCAACGAGATTAAGCTTGCCTGCCTTCTTATAGCCCAATCCACAGTCCCTGCAGAGCTGAGACCCGTGGAGGCGACCGGAAGCGTGGGGCACGCCATCTTGAAAAGACCTTGAGACGCTGACTGTGCAACCCACGAGTGACCCTCGAAGCTGTACACCGGGATTTGAGAAGCCCCAACCCTGAGCCATTTTTGCACCAAAGCGCACCCCTCTACACTCGACGAGTGCTGCGTGGGGTCCTTCTGCTTTCTTTTGCTCAATGCATTGGCCCGGTCACTTCCCAGCTGGCTTGTGGCCCCTGTGCCAACGAAAACCTAAATTCGACTTGTGATTCTGGTTGCTTCAGACTTGCACCTGCTCCTCTGAAAAGGAGCACCCACTCTGACCCTCCTGGTCCGAGTGAGAAGCAATCTTCCAATCCTGCATGGATTGCTCTTGCCAAGTGTTGTTTGCTCTGATCTTGAAGACGACAGCGCCGACGGTGAGAACCTGCATGGGACAGCTTGTGACCCGCACCTGGTCATCGCAGATGTCCCAGAGCTCACGTGGCAGCGGAGAGAAGCTCCTCAACAACCACCTGATTGCGCCCGACATTGCCTGGTTCCGTCCTGGTTCCACCCTGGTCACTGCTGAGTGACCCAGACTCTGTCCCCTCTGCTTTCAGGTACTTTACGACTCTGATCCACCCTTGGATCACACCGGACACTTCTCCTTCATATCGCCTGCAGCATCTTCAGCTTCAAGCACCATCAACCTGCGTGACGAAACCCGACGCCACTTCGACCCTATGCACCCGCTTCCTGTGGGTGAGGTAACTCAGCAACGCCGGTGTTCCCACACTGGTACACACCTCTAGGGCCTGTGTCTAAAGTTTTGTCCTTCTAGGTTCAGCGGAAGTATCCTTAAACTCTATTTGTGTAACTTTTACGCACCATTGACTTTGCATTGGTGCATGCGTGTGCTTTAAGCGCTAAACCCGAATCCCGCGGGCTTTTCCCGACTTCAGCATTGCTTGTCCCGACTGCTCCCAGCGATTCCCTAGGCCCTAGGCCTAACCACTGTTCGATTGGTATCTCTTATACCACTTTCTTAATATATGGTTTGAGTGGCCACCCGCCCTCATCCATAATTGTGCAACTTTCATATGTTATACTGTGCTTTTGATTTAACGCTTGTGCCCCTTTGCTCATAAAGAGTACTGGGGATTAATTTAGAAATAAACACATATATTTTTATAATATAAAAGGCTGCTTAGTCTATGCTACCACTAGGATAGCATGTCTAATAAGGTTGACTTACAACCAGACAGCATAAGGTATTGCAGAATTGGAAACATCATATATCAGGCCAACTTCTCACAGATAGTATACACAAATGCATGAATTCAGGATGTGTGCCGTGCAATCACATCTTGTGTTAGATTCAATACACTATAATGTTGCTTCATTCATGAAAAGAAAATAGGCCATATACGATATATACATGAAAAGCGGCTTGCTTCCTAGATAACTAGTGGCATTGTCGTCACGGTGGGAGCACAAACGCCTCTCAAGGCGGTGATATAAACGTGTGCACCAAGGTGAAATGATTCCAGATTAAATTATTTTATTTATGTCAATGATAATGTTTTCAAGGCTTGACTTAATTATGTACAGGATTTTAAGGCCAAGACAGGCTTCCTTGTTAATTGGTTGGTCTGCCCACCTCTATCCCTCCCAGAGCCCCTCCATTAACCCAATAGAAAACGGCCACAAAAATACAAAATACAATTGTGTTCAAACATTGCGTAGAAAGAAGATCTGCACTAAAGAGAGAGTGGCCTTACACTTGCTACAAGCACACCGTTTCTCCTCTGCTTCAATGGGGTGATGCAGGAGTCCTAATGTCGATGAAAGCCGTTGTACAGTAAACGTGGCAGTGTTTCTCACGTTGTAACAGTGTTTGACAAATGCACGTAGTTTATATCAGCAACTATTTGTTTATGTTTCAGTAACTTAAATGACCGTAGTACGGGTCTGCTGTCGGTAATTCAGCCAGCAAAAGTCCCACTGAAGGCAGATTTACCCCATCCGAGTAGAACCTGCCCATTTTACACGACCCCATCTGTAAATCACGCCCAGTTATCCTACAATGGATATTACTTTAACCAGATTCAGCTAGTGGAAGCCGTCTGTGAAGGACCATGCAGCACTGATGGTTGCAAATGGTCGACTGGCGCCCCCCTTGAGATGTCTCAACGCCCCCTCCCCCCCCCCTCCAGGGGGGCGCGCCCCACAGTTTGAAGACCACTGCACTAGAGTAACAAAGTCAGGAAGTGTCTGGGAGTGAATTAACGAGGTCTAATAACCTACAATAAACACTATACAGCCTTCGTATCTTCGTGGGAGTAGTGCCAATGCAACTCAGATTATCCTGACGAAACATAAGAAACGAAACTCTGGACCCTTCGACTTCCTACTCAACGTAGAAGACTGAAGAATCTCCCTTTTGGTCCAGGAGTGACCACCCTGTGCAAACAGGTACCATCCAGCACCTCAACGCCTGCTTTGTTGCAGTTCCCGCCGGAACTCGAGCGACAGAGATCGACGAGATCAAGCTTGCCTGCCTTCGTACAGCCCGATCCACAGTCCCTGCAGAGCTGAGACCCGTGGAGGCGACCGGAAGCGTGGGGCATGCCATCTAGAAAAGACCATGAGACGCTGGCCGTGCAGCCCACAAGTGACCCTCGAAGCTGTACACCAGGGTCTGAGAAGCCCCAACCCTGAGCTACTCTTGCACCGAAGCTCACCCCTCCACACTCGACGAGTGCTGCATGGGGCCCTTCTGCTTGTGTTGGCTCGATGCATTGGCCGGGTCACTTGCCAGCTGGCTTGTGGCCCCTGTGCCAACGAAAACCTAAAACCGACTTGCGATTCTGGTTGCTCAAGACTTGCACCAGCTCCTGTGAAAAGGAGCACCCGCTCTGACCCTCCTGGTCCCAGTGAGAAGCAATCTTCAGGTCCTGCGTGAATCGCTCTTGCCAAGTGTTGTTTGCTCCAATCTTGAAGCCGACTGCGCTGACGGCGAGAGCCTGCATGAGACAGCTCGTGACCCGCTCCTAGACGTCACAGATGCCCCAGAGCCCACGTGACAGCGGAGAGAAGCTCCTCAACAACCACCTGATTGCGCCCGACATTGCCTGGTTCCGTCCTGGTTCCACCCTGGTCACTGCTGAGTAACCCAGACTCTGTCCCCTCTGCTTTCAGGTACTTTACGACTCTGATCCACCCTTGGATCCCACCGGACACTTCTCCTTCCCATCGCCTGCTGCATCTTCAGCTCCAAGCACCAAGAACCTGCGTGACGAAACCTGACGCCACTTCGACCCTATGCACCCGCTTCCTGTGGGTGAGGTAACATTGCAACGCCAGTATTCCCACACTGGTACACACCTCTACGGTCTGTGTCTAAAGTTTTGTCCTTCTAGGTTCAGGGGAAGGTTCCTTAAACTCTACTTGTGTAACTTTTACGTACCATTGACATTGCATTGGTGCAAGCCGCACTTTACGTGCTGCACCCGAATCCCGCGGGCTTTTCCCGACTTCAGCATTGCTAGGCCCGACTGCTCCCAGCGATTCCCTAGGCCCTAGGCCTAACCACTGTTCGATTGGTATCTCTTATACCACTTTCTTAATATATGGTTTGAGTGGCCACCCGCCCTCATCCATAATTGTGCAACTTTGTATGTTATACTGTGCTTTTGATTTAACGCTTGTGCCCCTTTGCTCATAAAGAGTACTGGGGATTATTTTAGAAATAAACACATATATTTTTATAATATATTCTTGTGTGGTGTCCTTTCATTGATATTACAGGATTGTATGTGGTAAAACAGCTTGCTTAACACAACCTCTTAAGTTAAGCCTTTAGGCTGCTTAGTCCATGCTACCCCTAGGATAGCTTCTCTAACAAGGTTGACTTACAACCAGACACCATAAGGGATTGTTTGGACTGATACAAGGTGGTTCCAGAATTGGAAACATCATATATCAGGCTAACTTCTCACATTGGTGCGCAGCGGTGCGGATTTGAGCTTGCTGTTGTTTTACCATTGCAATCTTTTTATCAAATTGAAAGATCACATCAAGTACCTTAGGTACATATAAATCAAAAGCTTAGCATATTAAGTTCTACTGAATTTAGTAGTTGTAGATTAAAGGGATTAGCACACCCTGACTACAACTCACTAGCAAGGTACAGTAGGTAAACACATCACTTGCACCTCACTAGCAGTCATGTCCGACACAGGAAGAGCTTCAGGCTCTGCCCCTGTGACAGTTGACCTTACCAAGGCAACTTACAGCTATGACAAACTTAGCCACAAAGACTTGGGTGCCTTGTGCACTGCAAGGGGGCTAAAAAGGGGCAGAGCCCCTACCATTCCTTCCCTGATAGCCATCCTGGAACAGGATGACTTAGAAACAGCCAAGGCTGCTTCCTTAGCTTTAGGAGATGGAGTGAACACCCCTGAGAATGAGATCACTCCAGAAGAGGAGGAAGAGGGTTCATAGGTAGATGAGCCTGAGGATCAGGATCAAGGGGATAACCAGGTACATGTGGGGAGGCTTAGCCAAACCAACTTGGACCTACTTGGAAATGGAGGGGGCAGCATCCCCCCAGAGTACAAAGCAGAACTGTTCCAGGCAATAGAAGGGTGAGATCTCCCTCAGTGGATTCTCACATTTCTAGTGTCTCAAGAACCTCTCAAAGGGGAATGACTACCCACCAGAGAAGAGAGCATAAGGCCAGGATGAGAGCTGTAGAACTCCAGATAGAGAGGGAAGAGTTATCCCTGGCCCAAGCTAAACTTGCTTTAACAAGAGAACAAAAGTTGTGTGGCTTAGATGCCACTGGTGGCAGCAATAATATTCCTAGAGAGAAAGACAGGCCCTATAATACTAGAAACCTGACAAAGATTGTGCCCCCCTACACAGAAGGGGATGACATCCACAAGTGGATAACTGCTCTTGAGAGAGCCTGCATGGTACAGCAGGTTCCTGCGGAACAATGGGCAGCAATCTTATGGTACTCCTTTTCAGAGAAAGGGAGAGATAAGCTCCTCACTGTCAGACATGAGGATGCTAAAAACTACAAAGTCCTGAAGAGTGCTCTAATAGATGGGTTTGGCTTAACCACTGAACAGTACAGGTTGTTGTTCAGAGACACCCAGAAGACACAGATTCAGGACTGGACTGATTTTGTAGATTGTGCAACTAAGGCTCTGGAGGGTTGGCTACATGGCAGCAAAGTACATGACTTCACTGGATTGTATAATTTGATTATGAGGGAGCAGATCCTAAGTAATTGTCAGAACCAGCTCTTACAACAGCACCTGGTGGACTCTGATTTGACCTCTCCCCAAGAATTGGGAAAGAGGGCAGATAAATGGGTCAGAACCAGGATTAGGCCTAATAATCAGGACAGTAACCAGAAGAAGGAGTCTACCAAGCCTAAAGATAAGGGTGGGGATAAAAGTAAAGAAAAGACTTCCCCAGGGCCCCAAAACTCCAAGAAGGGGGGTGGGTCCCAAGACACTTCATCAACTGAGAAAAAGCCTTATTGTCATGCCTGTAAACAGGTTGGGCATTACAAAACAGACAGCTGTTGTCCCAAGAATGGCAATAAAGAGAATATACCTCCAAAGCCAGCTCCAACACCTCCTGTTACTGTCAGCAGTAATTCCCCAGGAAGTGGGAGCACACCCAGGAATCTGGGTGGGTTTACTTTTGGAGCCCAGGTGGACCCTGGCCTATCCAGGTCCCCATCAATAAATAATCTTGTTTACGAGACTGGCATGGGGTTTGCCAACTTCTCTGATTGCCCAAATACCTTGAGCAAATATAGACAAGAACCCATCATCAATGGTTTGAAAGTTGAAGCCTTTAGAGACACAGGGGCTAGCATCACCATGGTGGCTGACTGTATAGTTCCCTCTAAGCAACTTTTACCTGGTGCCACATACCAGGTAACAAACATTGATGGAATCCAAACAAATCATCCCATGGCAGTAGTAAGTCTCAGCTGGGGAGGTGTCACTGGCCCAAAGAGAGTGGCAGTGTCATCAAACTTGCCTGGAGACTGCCTATTGGGTAATGATTTAGAAATCTCAGTCTGGGCTGAGGTTGAACAGGAAATCCATTCTAGAATGGTAAACTCCAATGGAAAGGTTAGTGGGGATGTACTGGCTATAGCCCCAATCCATGATGTCCTTCCTGAAAAGGTTGGTAGGGGGCTGTGCAAGACTCAGCCCCATCTTTAACAGAAGCTCTTCCAAAACAGAATAGCAAAGCTGTTATGATAACAGCAGAAACCCAAACTGAGTCTCCTCCTGAAAAGGTTGGTGGGGCTGTGATGGCCACAGCCCAAACTCAAACAGATATGTGTGTTGTGAAGCCTGATATGATGGATCCCTCCACCCAAACTGAGAGCATAGAGGAGGAAGAGAAATCTCCCCCTCACCAGACATATGGACAGGATCAGCCTCCTCAGGGAACTGATCTTACCCCTGATGAAGGGACTGCCCCAGAGGTTGTTAGGCCTGGCCTGACAGAGCCCCTGATGGCAGTGGACCCGTCTCAGGTGGGACCCAGTATGGAGCAGGTAATCTGCCCCTCTCTACCTTGCCTTAGTCAGCCCAGGGCTGCAGGGGACAAGAAGGACAGTGAGACCCAGAGGGCCCCCTGTCAAATAAAGCACCCCCATCAATAGATTAGGGGCACCAAAACTAGTAGCCCTAGTGAGGAGAAAACTTTAAAAACTCCTGAGGGAACCCCCTTAAAAGTAGTTAGGGACCTCCCACAGATGGATTCTGTTGGGCACAGCCAAACCTGGGACCCAAAGGGCCCCAACCTGAACTGTCCCTCCAGCAAGCCAAACAGAGGGACCCAGCCTCCAGCTTTAGGTAGCCAGAGGTTGACCCTGAGAGCACAGTTAAACTCAGTTGAAGAGAGAAGGGCACACATGGTGGAAGATAATTGGAGGAAGCTGAGCCCTAAAATAGTGGAGCCTCACTTCAATACTCCATATCCAAACCAGCCTTTAACTTTGCATAAACACACCCAAGGTAGTGATTCCCTATGGTGGAGACCCTCTAATACCCCAAGGGTGAGGGACTGCTTAGTGGAACAAGAGACAGGGGGTACCCATGCTAGTGCAGGTACTTCCTTATATGGCCACTCAGGCAATATAGGCTTACCTGGCCAAGGATAGCCTTATCTCCTTTCGTTTGGGGGTGGGGGTAGGAAGGTGGCTACCTGACTATGGTTACCCCAGATTTTTTGCCTTGTGTTTAGCTGGTTTTCGACTTAGTTGGCCTGGTTCCCTGCTAATCAGGGCCCCAGGCTATCTGCTCTCTCTGTAAAATGGATTCCATGTACCCTAGGTGCATAACTAGATTGGCTTGGGTCACCTTATCCGCTCCTGTACAGAGCACTATAGGTGCCCAGGGCATAGGTGTATCCAAGGCCTATCAGGGGCTGCAGCATATCTTTTGCCACCCCTGGCTGGCTATCTAAAATTGACACAACTGGCTGATCACTCAGCTGGGGCAAGGTGGTGTAATCACTCCTTGCTTAGATATAGTATGCCTATATCTAAACCTAACTGGACACATATATACCTATCAGTCACTCCTATGGCAGGCCTTAACAATCCTGGAGGCAGAGTGCTTGGTTTTATGTGAGATGGTGCTCTAGCATGAGCGGAGCCTGTCGGCAGCTGTCGGGACCAATTCCTTAGCTGTTCCGGGATAATGCCAAACCATATACTCTTAAGTGCATTATAATTCTCGCGGTTATATGTTAAATTTGGTTAGGCTTTATCAAAACATGTTATGTAAGGTGTCATATGATTTGGAATACTACCCCCTCGACAGTCCTGGCGACGGGGGTAGCATTCCACCCCTCTAGAGGGAGACGACAAGTTACTTTGCTAAAACACGGTTGATTTTTAAAAGAGCCTTAGATCAACAAAATGGATGCCTCTGCCACAGACACGGGTCTGACCTCCTGATGCTGACCGAAACTCAGCAGAGGAGGCCTGGACAAAGGGTTTCCTGTCGCAGGGCGGTGTTACACCACCCCAGACAGGAGATAGTGGATTGCAGCAGGGAGGTTTGAAAGAAACCAGACACTGCCTGGGGAGCACAAGGCTGCCCCTTGCATAATCCGTCTAAACCGGTTCTGGGGCACACAAGCCCCAGTCCCAGCGAGGCCAGGATCAAAGGAAAGGGGTGTATCCACCCCCTTCCTGGGTCCCACCCATAGGAGGGGACCTAGCAGGCAATCCAGCTCACCAGATTCGAATAAGAGTGGGAGCAGTGCCAATGCAACTCATATTATCCTGACGAAACATAAGAAACGAAACTCTGGACCCTTCGACATCCTACTCAACGTAGAAGACTGAAGAATCTCCCTTGTGGTCTAGGAGTGACCACCCTGTACAAACAGGTACCATCCAGCACCTCAACGCCTGCTTTGTTGCAATTTCCTCTGGAACTCGAGCGACAGAGATTGACGAGATCAAGCTTGCCTGCCTTCCTACAGCTCGATCCACAGTCCCTGCAGAGCTGGGACCCATGGCGGCGACCGGAAGCGTGGGGCACGCCATCTTGAAAAGACCACAAGACGCTGACTGTGCAGCCCACGAGTGACCCTCGAAGCTGTACACCGGGGTCTGAGAAGCCCCAACCCTGAGCTACTCTTGCACCGAAGCTCACCCCTCCACAATCGACGAGTGCTGCGTGGGGCCCTTCTGCTTGTGTTGGCTCGACGCGTTGGCCTGGTCACTTGCCAGCTGGCTTGTGGCCCCTGTGCCGACGAAAACCTAAAACCGACTTGCGATTCTGATTTCTCCAGACTACCACCAGATTCTGTGAAAAGGAGCCCCCACTCTGACCCTCCTGGTCCGAGTGAGAAGCAATCATCCGATCCTGCGTGGATTGCTCTTGCCAAGTGTTGTTTGCTCCAATCTTGATGCCGACTGCGCCGACGGCAAGAGCCTACATGGGACAGATTGTGACCCAGTCCTGGACGTCACAGATGCCCCAGAGCCCACGTGACAGCAGAGAGAAGCTCGACAACCACCTGATTGCACCTGACATTGCCTGGTTTCGTCCTGGTCACTGCTGAGTGACCCAGACTCTGTCCCCTCTGCTTTCAGGTACTTTACAACTCTGATCCACCCTTGGATCCCACCGGACACTTCTCCTTCCCATCGCCTGCAGCATCTTCAGCTCCAAGCACCAAGAACCTGCGTGACGAAACCCGACGCCACTTCGACCCTATGCACCCTCTTCCTGTGGGTGAGGTAACATTGCAACGCCGGTGTTCCCACACTGGTACCCACCTCTAGGGTCTGTGTCTAAAGTTTTGTCCTTCTAGGTTCAGCGGAAGTGTCCTTAAACTTTACTTGTGTAACTTTTACGCACTATTGACATTGCATTGGTGCAAGCCGCACTTTACGTGCTGCACCCGAATCCCGCGGGCTTTTCCCGACTTCAGCATTGCTAGTCCCGACTGCTCCCAGCGATTCCCTAGGCCCTAGGCTTAACCACTGTTCGATTGGTATCTCTTATACCACTTTCTTAATATATGTTTCGAGTGGCCACCCGCCCTCATCCATAATTGTGCAACTTTGTTTGTTATACTGTGCTTTTGATTTAACGCTTGTGCCCCTTTGCTCATAAAGAGTACTGGGGATTATTTTAGAAATAAACACATATATTTTTATAATATATACTTGTGTGTGGTGTCCTTTCATTTGATATTACAGGATTGTATGTGGTAAAACAGCTCGCTTAACACGACCTCTTAAGTTAAGCCTTTAGGCTGCTTAGTCCATGCTACCCCTAGGATAGCTTGTCTAACAAGGTTGACTTACAACCAGACACCATAAGGGATTGTTTGGACTGATACAAGGTGGTTCCAGAATTGGAAACATCATATATCAGGCCAGCTTCTCACAACAGCCCAGACTGGGAAACTCATTTGGAACACCTTAGGAACTTATTTGACACTAGGACTCACTATGAATCCAAAGAAAACCACACTGGGGACACAGCAAATTGATTATTTGGGATACACTATCAGTGAGGGCACCCTGAAACCCCAAATAATCAAGTTAGAAGCCATTCAAAAGATTCCTACACCTACCACTCGAAGAGAAGTGAGGGCTTTTCTGGGATTAGTGGGGTATTACAGGAGATTTATTCCCCAATTGTCAGAGGTAGCAAGCCCCCTTACGGATCTGTTAAGAAACAAACCCTCCAGGGCCAAGATTCAATGGGGTCAAGCACAAGAAAAGAGTATTGAGACTTTAAAAGCCTTATTATGTCAAGCTCCAATATTAACCTGTCCTGATTATAGGAAATTGTTTGTTCTCCAAACTGATGCCTCAGACAGAGGGTTAGGAGCAGTCTTATCACAACCGGATTCCCAAGGTCTGCTTAAACCAGTGCTATTTTTAAGTCGAAAACTATTTCCAAGAGAAACCCAATATGCCACAATGGAGAAGGAATGTCTTGCCATTAAGTGGGCCATGGAATCATTGCAGTACTATTTGTTAGGACGCACTTTCTTCTTGGTAACAGATCATGCCCCATTGACATGGTTAGCCACTAACAAGGACACCAATGCTAAGGTTTTACGCTGGTTCCTGGCCTTACAACCTTTTTCATTTCAGACTTTGCACATGTCTGGAAAATTACAAGGAAATGTGGACTACCTATCCAGGTTCCCTGTATCAGAATGGCCCGACCGTCCATCCCAAGAAGAGAGGCAATGTAATATAGACTGCGCTGAGAACCCCAAGATGGCGCCCAGCTGGGCATCCGACAATGCAACACTCAGCGGTCTAGCGTTTCAGGAAGACGGGAGAGAGAACGACGGTTATCTCAGGTGGAGGAGTGAAAGATCATCAGGAGAAGCGCGGGAAGCAGCGGGAGAAAGAGCCGAAGAGAGGATAACGAGGGAGGAGACGTCGGAGGGTCCCCAGAGGTGAGAGGAGACGACCAGAACCCCAAAGTACACCGCGATAGTATCCGGCAGTTCCCTGAAGGCACAGGACGCCGAGATACCGACTGCTACGGTCACCAGGGACTGTAGCCCCAGGCGAGTAACGGGAAAAAAAGGGTGGAAACAGAGGTTGGAGCCAAAGGGGTGGTGGGGGTTTTGGCGCAAATAAGTGCATGGAATGATTCTCACCCTCCTTGTTACCTCCATTCATTCAACCCACTACCTTCCTTACCTCACTTGTGGTGATCCTAGAAAGCTGGTGAAGGGGAGCACCTTAGAAAATATAAATAAGTATAACAGATAAGTGACTGTAGTGTCATTTCTTTTCTCGGTTTGCCTTGCCTCTTGGGGAAGTACCGGCCTGAGTAGCAGAGTGGAAACAGCGTGGACGACGAACTTTGCTCATCCTGAAAGACTGTAACTTAGAAAGGAAACTACTGGATTAAGTGGTTTATTCTTCGTGGCGAACCTTGTTGCACTCCAACTGTCTGTTCTGAAATAAATAGCCAATACTAACTAATTGATAGAGAACCGTGTCTCAATGCAAGGCCATAAACTCATTCTTTATCGATCTTACTTGGGTTAAAGTGGTAAAACCATCACAGATACCTATAACTAAACCTATATCTGGACACATATAAACCTGTGAGCCACTCCTATGGAAGGCCTTATCAATCCTGAAGGCAGAGCGCTTGGAAATATGTGAGATGGTGCTCTAGCATGAGCTGAGCCTGTCTGCAGCTTTCGGGAACAACTCCCTAAGCTGTTCCCGGATAATGCCATACCATATACTATTAAGTGCATTATAATCCTCGCGGTTATATAGCAACTTTGGTTTGGCTTTATCAAAACATGTTGTGTAAGGTGTCATACGATTTGGAATACTATCCCCTCAACAGTCCTGCCGACTGGGATAGCATTCCACCCCTCTAGAGGGAGAAGACATGTTACTTTACTGAAACGCGGTTGATTTTTAAAAGAGCCTCAGATCCACAAAATGGATGCTTCTGCCACAGACACGAGTCTGACCTCCTGCTGCTGACCGAAACTCAGCAGAGGAGGCCTGCACAAAGGCTTTCCTGTCGCAGGGAGGTGTTACACCACCCCAGACAGGAGATAGTGGATTGTAGCAGGGAGGATTGAAAGAAACCAGACACTGCCTGGGGAGCACAAGGCTGCCCCTTGCATAATCCGGCCAAACCGGTTCTGGGGCACACCAGCCCCTGTCCCAGTGCGGCCTGGATCAAAGGGAAAGGGGTGTATCCACCCCCTTCCTGGGTCCCACCCATAGGAGGGGACCTAGCAGGTAATCCAGCCCCCTAGATTGGTATAAGAATGGGAGCAGTGCCAACGCACTCAGATTATCCTGATGAAACATTTGAAATGAAACTCTGGACCCTTCGACATCCTACTCAATGTAGAAGACTGAAGAATCTCCCTTGTGGTCAAGGAGTGACCACCCTGTGCCAACAGTCACCATCCAGCACCTCGACGTCTGCTTTGTTGCAGTTCCCGCCAGAACTCGAGCAACAGAGATCAACGAGATCAGGCTTGCCTGCCTTCTTACAGCCCGATCCACAGTCCCTGCCGAGCTGAGACCTGTGGAGGTGACCGGAAGCGTGGGGCACACCATCTTGAAAAGACCACGAGATGCTGACTGTGCAGCGCACGAGTGACCCTCGAAGCTGTACACCGGGGTTTGAAAAGCCCCAACCCTGAGCCACTTTTGCACCGAAGCTCACCCCTTCACACTCGACGAGTGCTGTGCGGGGCCCTTCTGCTTTCTTTGGCTCGACGCGTTGGCCAGATCACTTGCCAGCTGGCTTGTGGCCCTTGTGCCGACGAAAACCTAAATTTGACTTGTGATTCTGGTTGCTCCAGACTTGCACCCGCTCCTCTGAAAAGGAGCACCCACTCTGACCCTCCTGGTCCGAGTGAGAAGCAATCGTCCAATCCCGCGTGGATTGCTCTTGCCAAGTGTTGTTTGCTCCGATCTTGAAGCCGACAGCGCCGATGGTGAGAGCCTCCATGAGACAGCTCGGGACCCGCTCCTAGACGTCACAGATGCCCCAGAGCCCACGTGGCAGCGGAGAGAAGCTCCTCAACAACCACCTGATTGCGCCCGACATTGCCTGGTTCCGTCCTGGTTCCACCCTGGTCACTGCTGAGTGACCCAGACTCTGTCCCCTCTGCTTTCAGGCACTTTACGACTCTGATCCACCCTTGGATCACACCGGACACTTCTCCTTCACATCGTCTGCAGCATCTTCAGCTTCAAGCACCATCAACCTGCGTGACGAAACCCGACGCCACTTCGACCCTATGCACCCGCTTCCTGTGGGTGAGGTAACTCAGCAACGCCGGTGTTCACACACTGGTACACACCTCTAGGGTCTGTGTCTAAAGTTTTGTCCTTCTAGGTTCAGCGGAAGTATCCTTAAACTCTATTTGTGTAACTTTTACGCACCATTGACTTTGCATTGGTGCATGCGTGTGCTTTAAGCGCTACACCCGAATCCCGCAGGCTTTTCCCGACTTCAGCATTGCTTGTCCCGACTGCTCCCAGCGATTCCCTAGGCTCTAGGCCTAACCACTGTTCGATTGGTATCTCTTATACCACTTTCTTAATATATGGTTTGAGTGGCCACCCGCCCTCATCCATAATTGTGCAACTTTCATATGTTATACTGTGCTTTTGATTTAACGCTTGTGCCCCTTTGCTCATAAAGAGTACTGGGGATTAATTTAGAAATAAACACATATATTTTTATAATATAAAAGGCTGCTTAGTCCATGCTACCCCTAGGATAGCTTGTCTAATAAGGTTGACTTACAACCAGACACCATAAGGGATTGTTTGGACTGATACAAGGTGGTTACAGAATTGGAAACATCATATATCAGGCCAACTTCTCACAGATAGTATACACAAATGCATGAATTCAGGATGTGTGCCGTGCAATCACATCTTGTGTTAGATTCAATACACTATAATGTTGCTTCATTCATGAAAAGAAAATAGGCCATATACGATATATACATGAAAAGTGGCTTGCTTCCTAGATAACTAGTGGCATTGTCGTCACGGTGGGAGCACAAACGCCTCTCAAGGCGGTGATATAAACGTGTGCACCAAGGTGAAATGATTCCAGATTAAATTATTTTATTTATGTCAATGATAATGTTTTCAAGGCTTGACTTAATTATGTACAGGATTTTAAGGCCAAGACAGACTTCCTTGTTAATTGGTTGGTCTGCCCACCTCTATCCCTCCCAGAGCCCCTCCATTAACCCAATAGAAAACGGCCACAAAAATACAAAATACAATTGTGTTCAAACATTGCGTAGAAAGAAGATCTGCACTAAAGAGAGAGTGGCCTTACACTTGCTACAAGCACACCGTTTCTCCTCTGCTTCAATGGGGTGATGCAGGAGTCCTAATGTCGATGAAAGTCCTTGTACAGTAAACGGGGCAGTGTTTCTCACGTTTTAACAGTGTTTGACAAATGCACGTAGTTTATATCAGCAACTATTTGTTTATGTTTCAGTAACTTAAATGACCGTAGTACGGGTCTGCTGTCGGTAATTCAGCCAGCAAAAGTCTCACTGAAGGCAGATTTACCCCATCCGAGTAGAACCTGCCCATTTTACACGACCCCATCTGTAAATCACGCCCAGTTACCCTACAATGGATATTACTTTAACCAGATTCAGCTAGTGGAAGCCGTCTGTGAAGGACCATGCAGCACTGATGGTTGCAAATGGTCGACTGGCGCCCCCTTGAGATGTCTCAACGCCCCCCCCGCCCTCCAGGGGGGCGCGCCCCACAGTTTGAAGACCACTGCACTAGAGTAACAAAGTCAGGAAGTGTCTGGGAGTGAATTAACGAGGTCTAATAACCTACAATAAACACTATACAGCCTTGGTATCGGGCACCCCAAGCTTCCTTAAAACCAGCTGCGCTCTTAGGAACCAAAACTTTGGGCCCAGATTTTTTTTTGCATTGAATCGTACGATATAAACTCAAAAGCAGGAGCATCGATTAGAACCCAAGAATGCGTCTGCTGGACTTTAAACATTGAGTGCAGGCTGGCATCCCCTTCATCTCTCTTGGTGGGGCCGTCTTGACACAATCAAAATGATGCTACCTCCAATAGTTTTGTGTATCCTCTCCAACATCCACTACCTATTCCATCTAAATTCTTTCAGAGTTCAATTCTATTCTGATCTCCTTTTTATGGAATAATAAAAAAATCAAGAATGGCGTTACAGAAATTAGTAAATCCAAAATCTGAGGGCGGTGTCAATTTCCCCCATTGCGCCAATTATCACAAGTTACGCCAACTAACAAATTGGATTACCAATCAGACTGAGGATAAACCTCCCTGGGTCGATCTGGAGACCTCATTTTTAGTTCCCTTCTGATTTCAGGAATATCGCTCCTTCACCCGCAAATGCTCTCTACTCCCATGATTAAGCAACACTGTAAATTACTATCTATTGCACCTCATTTAGTTGTGCATAATTTAGATACTTTTCTCAATTCTACCATCTGGCACAACAAACAAATCCTTCTTAACAAAACACCTATATACTGGAAGAGCTGGAGACACAAGGGTCTGCTCTGGGGTCACCAGCTTTTTGATCAGGGCTCCCCTTTTCAATGTATGCAATTACACTCCCTATATCATCTACC
Organism: Lissotriton vulgaris; assembly: GCF_964263255.1. NCBI lineage: Eukaryota > Metazoa > Chordata > Amphibia > Caudata > Salamandridae > Lissotriton > Lissotriton vulgaris. The sequence goes on along the minus strand of NW_028254400.1, from coordinate 627,090 downwards.
TTCTTCTTTTAAACCTACATTTTTGATCTTGCGGAATGTAATACTTGATACTTACGCTAAACTCAAATCTTCCTCTTCTCCAACCCCCCCCCCCCTCCCCTTGGCATAATCTTCTCCGCATAACCCCCAAAGCGTCAATCATTTATTCCCATTTATTGGTTCCCCCTGAGCTCTGAGATAAAACTAAAGTAGAACTGTTGTGGGAATCTGATTTGGGAGTGAATTGCTTTATTTCTTTTTGGAACAGAATGTGGACGAAAATCAGGAAATCATCTGGAGCCGCCCGCGCAACGCAAACACTTTTCTTTCTTTATAACAGATTATTTTTTACACTTGTATATCTAATAAAATTCACAACAGACATGGTAATACTTGCTGGACATGCTCCCAGGTTAACGCTGATCTTCATATGTTATTCATCTGTCCACATCCTTTTATATTTTGGGGGCATCAAATTAACACTATTTTTCACCCCTCAATCCCCCTCTACTTCACAAATGTTTTCCCAGGCAGTCTAACACCGGACAGAGGGGGGGAGGGGGGGCCGATCCCAAGTATTACTTATTGATTTATTAAAAGCCGAAGCTTTTCATCAGATATCAAAGAGCTGGAAACATTCCTCCAATTGTCTTATTTTGCGTGGTGGTGGCGGTGTCACAACCAGCGCCTTGAGGCAGCATTTGTCCACCCCATCTCTCTTGCAACAAAAAGACTCCACCTCTGGGGCCTTTCACACAATATCCAGACGATACTGGGAGAGAACTTCTTTCCCCGATCTCTCACAACAAGAAGCCCCCGGACCTCCCACTGCTCGGTGTACAGTGAGGCTTCATTCATCATTTCCTATAATGTCTTAAGATTGTTTCATTCACAAGTGTTGTTATCTACACGTCATGTGATCCTGCGACTACACGAGTCCTCTTCTATAATTCCGGGTATTATTTTCATGTGTAGTTGATCATTAATACTTTTTATTGAACTTTCTTGCATGTGTGCATTAACAAATAATTGCTATATGAAGTATTGTTTAGAACCATATTAATATTTCTAAATAAACCTCTCCTTGAAGTTTAAAAACATTTTTTTAGAACCCAAGAATACACTTTACAAGTTGACAGCTCGGCCATCGCAGCCTTTGTTGGTTTTACACCCATTAGTAGTTCTGTAAACGTCACCCCCCCCCCCTGCAGTGTAACCACCCGCTCAACAACGTGTAAAAAAGAATCGAACAGATGACGTGATTGTATTAACACATTGAACCTTGAAACAAACACACTTAACACTTTGTTTTTTGCGAGGAAAAAACTAAAAACCTCTGACCTAACACGTTTCATTTCTAATAAAAAAAAGTGTGTCAAACTCTTCAAAAGAGCTAAAGAAACTAATGTTGTTTAATTATTCTCATATCAAAAGATGGACAACGTCCACGCGCCAAAAAGCGTCTGAACATATAAATAATTCCCATCACATTATCCACCCACCCGCCTCCAACATTTCAAGCAACTAACCCGCGAAGGCTGAAGCTGCTGCTTTTAAAGGCACACAAAAAAACACATTCCCTCAGTGCAGGAAGTGATGTCACTGAAGGCCCAGCCAATGGAAGCACGAGAAAGAGTTCAAACTGGCGCCAAACTCACCTGGCATTAATTATGCAAATGAGGCAGGTACATAGGCGGCGGCTCCGAAGCGCTCTGGTTTGATCCCTCAGTAGCGCCTCGAGTGTGTCCGTGTCAGGGACACAGCGCACGGAGCCCCACGGCGCCCAGAAGCCCAGCACGGAGCCCCACAGCGCCCAGAAGCCCAGCACGGAGCCCCACAGCGCCCAGAAGCCCAGCACGGAGCCCTCCTGAAGCCCAGCACGGAGCCCCACGGCGCCCTGAAGCCCTGCACGGAGTTCTTTCATGGTGAGTAGCGCCTCCGAGGGGGTCATCAGGGCCGGAGTGGCCGGTAGATGCGTCCCCCCCCCCCCCTGACCTGGGGGGTCCGTCGCGGCCCCTGAACTTTCTATAATCCTCCCGTCCATCTCCCCCCAGGGCCGGCGTCAGTCTGGTGCAGAGCGGGGGGGGGGGGCTCCATGCCTGGGGGGCCACACTTACAAGACTGACCCTGCCTGCGCTTCATCAGTCTCAATGTCAGGAGTCGAAATGTCGTTTTCAGGGTCTTTAGAAGTTTAATTGAGTTTTGGGGCTGGAGGTGGGCAGCAAACACGTGAACAGGGAGAGCGAGCCGAGCCCGGGCTCTGGCTCGGCTCGAAGAACCCATGGACGGTCCGAGCCCTGAATAATCACATAACATATGATACACTTTTTAAAATGTTGATGAGACTGTTTCTTTAACACAGGAAAGCTTTGGTCTAATTATGTCACAATCTAGCGCTGCATTAAGAAGCACTTGTTAAAAGTGTTAGGGCCTTATTTATGAAGGCCTTGCGCCGCCGGGGCGCCACATTTAACATGGTAAAAAGAGACGCCCCGGCGGCGCAAGGCCTTCATAAATAAGGCCCTTAGGGGCAGATTTATGAAGGCCTTGCGCCGCCGGTGCGTCACTTATTACCATGTTAAAAGTGGCGCCCCGGCGGCGCAAGGCCTTCATAAATCTGCCCCTAGCATGAGCTTTTAGTCAGTCGTTCCTCGCTGCCTCACACTGGGGGCGGCGCTATCAGTGAACCAACAGGCGAGACAGGTGCCAAGTGGACCCTGTATGTGCCCAGATTATTATAGCGCAACATTAGTATTTTTAATTCACACAATAGCTTTTGTATAGGTGGTTTTCTGATTTATGGATTTGAAAAGTGCTTTCATGCGCATATATGAAGGAAATCGAGTTTCGGTGAAATACAATATTTGCCCGAAGCTCCCGCAGCTTCAGTGGAGAAGCTGCGATGGATCCAGGTTTTGTGGTAATTTTGGACAAATCATCGCTGAATGGCTGTTTGTCTCCTATGTCGATGCTTTGTTTTTACCTCCTAAGGTTTCTATAGTGTGACCTCTAGCTGAGCTATCGAAGCGCTTCACATGAACAGCAGTCACATTGTACAAGGTCACATTCATGTCTTTGAGGCACTTGAGATTTGCCAGAGTGACAGGATGCTGAGCCAATCAATGACTCGAACCGAGCTCGACCAGTTCCAAAGTTGCAAGCTCTGGCTGGTATGCCACATCCTGGGTAGATGGAGGGTGGCGGGCAGAACGCACATAATAGCTCGGCCCACTGAGCCCGACACTCCAGCAGGACCTCAAGCGGGGCCAGGGCCAGAGCCAGGCTCGAGCCAGGGCCAGGCTTCAGGCTCGAGCCAGAACCAGGGTCAGGGCCAGGCTCGAGCCAGAGCCAGGCTTCATGCTCGAGCCAGAACCAGGGCCAGGCTCGGGCCAGGCTTCAGGCCAGGCTCGAGCCAGAGCCAGGGCCAGGCTCGAGCCAGGGCCAGGCTTCAGGCTCGAGCCAGAACCAGGGTCAGGGCCAGGCTTCAGACTCGGGCCAGGCTTCAGGCTCGAGCCAGAGCCAGGGCCAGGCTCGAGCCAGGGCCAGGCTTCAGGCTCGAGCCAGAGCCAGGCTCGAGCCAGGCTCGAGCCAGAACCAGGGTCAGGGCCAGGCTTCAGACTCGGGCCAGGGCCGGGCCAGGGCCAGGCTTCAGGCTCGAGCCAGAGCAGGCTCCAGTCTTGGCGAAGCTTTCAGCGCCCGTCTTCCTAGTGCCAGATGTCCAGGCTTCGGTGTGGTACCGGGACCTCCTTCACCTTAAGCTGCTCTTGCAGTCGGCTCGGAGTGCTGCTGCTGCTGCTGCTGGAGCCGAGCCTGCTGGAAGTGATGAGCTGTGCTGTGGAGTATGGGCCTCAGCTGCCGCTCTAAAGTAACTCTCAGATGCTGTGCGCCTGTTTGAAGCAGAGATGATGCACATCTTGGGATTACAGATGTGACAAATATTGGACCCACAGTGGCCCAAACAAACCCTTGGCCCATCCAGACCAAAACTCCTAGAACCGGGCCTGGTCCGCAGCGGGGGCTGGGGGGGCCACACTTTAAAGACTGACCCTGCCTGGAGGGGGGGGGGGCAGGGGGCGGGGGCGCTGCATGCTTGGGGTGGGGGCTCCATGCCTGGGGGGCCGGGGAGTCTATTCCTGGAGGGTCACACTCACAAGACTGACCCTGCCTGGGGGTCCCATACCTGGGGGGCCGGGGGGAGATGTCTCCATGCCTCGGGGGGGGGGGGGGCGAGGATGTCTTCATGCCTGGGGGGGGGGGGGGGAGCGCGGGGCGGGGGTGCACGCACGGAGGAAGATCACACGCAAACTAGCACCACGAATTGAACATTAGACCTAGAAAGGAAGTCCACAGAAAAAGGATTTAATTGCACAATAATGAATGAAAAAGCAACTTGCATTTCAAATGCAGTAAATGCCCGGGAGGGGGGGTGGAGGCTGCATTGTGACAAGATACTGTCTTTGAGAGAGCTCAGGGTGTGCAGGCGCCTGCTGCAGACCTCTCAGCCCCCCCCTCCTCTCAGCCCCCCTCCCCCCCTGCCCCCCTCTACTGCATATACTAGTGATTAGAGTTATCTCTATATACATAGGGAAGGGATACGAGTGGATATACTCTAAGAGTCACATAGGAATGGTAGAGAGTACAAAGGTCTACGCATACACTAGTGATTAGAGTTATCTCTATATACATAAGGAAGGGATACAAACGGATATACTCTAAGAGTCACATAGGAATGGTAGAGTGTACAAAGGTCTACAGCATATACTAGTGATTAGTTATCTCTATATACATAGGGAAGGGATAGACACGGATATACTCTGAGTCACATAGGAATGGTAGAGAGTACAAAGGTCTACTGCATATACTAGTGATTAGAGTTATCTCTATATACATAGGGAAGGGATATGAATGGATATACTCTAAGAGTCACATAGGAATGGTAGAGAGTACAAAGGTCTACGCATATACTAGTGATTAGAGTTATCTCTATATACATAGGGAAGGGAGACGAATGGATATACTCTAAGAGTCACATAGGAATGGTAGAGAGTACAAAGGTCTACGCATATACTAGTGATTAGAGTTATCTCTATATACATAGGGAAGGGATACGAATGGATATACTGTAAGAGTCACATAGGAATGGTAGAGAGTACAAAGGTCTACGCATATACTAGTGATTAGAGTTATCTCTATAAACATAGGGAAGGGATACAAATGGATATACTCTAAGATTCACATAGGAATGGTAGAGAGTACAAAGGTCTACGCATATACTAGTGATTAGAGTTATCTCTATATACATAGGGAAGGGATACAAATGGATATACTCTAAGAGTCACATAGGAATGGTAGAGAGTACAAAGGTCTACGCATATACTAGTGATTAGAGTTATCTCTATATACATATGGAAGGGATATGAATGGATATACTGTAAGAGTCACATAGGAATGGAAGAGAGTACAAAGGTCTACGCATATACTAGTGATTAGAGTTATCTCTATATACATGGGGAAGGGATACAAATGGATATACTCTAAGAGTCACATAGGAATGGTAGAGAGTACAAAGGTCTACGCATATACTAGTGATTAGAGTTATCTCTATATACATATGGAAGGGATATGAATGGATATACTGTAAGAGTCACATAGGAATGGAAGAGAGTACAAAGGTCTACGCATATACTAGTGATTAGAGTTATCTCTATATACATGGGGAAGGGATACGAATGGATATACTCTAAGAGTCACATAGGAATGGTAGAGTACAAAGGTCTACGCATATACTAGTGATTAGAGTTATCTCTATATACATAGGGAAGGGATACCAATGGATATACTCTAAGAGTCACATAGGAATGGTAGAGTACAAAGGTCTACGCATATACTAGTGATTAGAGTTATCTCTATATACATAGGGAAGGGATACGAATGGATATACGCTAAGAGTCACATAGGAATGGTAGAGAGTACAAAGGTCTACGCATACACTAGTGATTAGAGTTATCTCTCTAAACATAAGGAAGGGATACGAGTTCCTTCGTTATGAAACGGGCTGGGTCCCATGTTATGTTATGGTATGGCCAGTCCAGGCCAGGCCAGTTTCTGAGTGTGAGAGCCTGAGGAGCGCTTTGCAGGGGGGCGATTGAAGTTTTGTTCCACTGTCCTGGCCACTGCACCCCCCCCCCCCCACATCATCCCCTCCCTGGAGTTCCACCTGGCCACAACAACAAGTCGTGACCCACTGACCCCACCAGACCCGATGGATGAGTGACGTCACCAGAGAGGCCCTGTGATGATCAAGGGGGCACAATTATACAGGCAAACCACTGCCATAACACTTGTATGTCTTTAGCTAGGGGGGAGGGGGGGGGGCACTGACTGTCAGGACTGGACCAATACGGCAATACCACTAAAGTTAACACTAAGCACTGCATACACAGAGTCATTATCTGGGCATTATAAATAAATACTACTGTCTGTAAAAACACACACTTGCTGCGCAATTGCTGTCGGACTCGGTCGGGTTCGAAGTTAAATACTGACTAGAACATGACCGTTGCTGGCCCGCCCCCTCCTGCTAGCCTCGCCCACACTAGTGGTCCTCTAGTGCCGTCAATCCAGTGGTAGCGCGGCCGCAACCAATGGCGGCCCTGGGAGGACATTTGGCCAGCCCTCGCCGTAGCAGTGACGCGTTACGCGCTCGCCGCCCGCCCCGCGCCCCCTACGCGCGCCCCTCGTTGTCGTGCGTCACGGCCAGGGGCAGCGGGAACAACTGGAAAAGAGATGAATTCAGGTGAGGAAAGAATAAAGACCCGGCCTAGAGTCAGGACCCTCCTGGGGTCTGATGGATCGTGGTATTACTTCCTGCAGGATATTGTAAGGATGGAGACCTTACACATTGACACAGACCTTGTCGGCGGGAGCTTGTTGGATGGAGTTGGGTTTTGGGCTCTCTGGCTCAGCTCATTGGCTGCTTTTGGGCTCTCTGGCTCAGCCCATTGGCTGCTTTTGGGCTCTCTGGCTCAGCTCATTGGCTGCTTTTGGGCTCTCTGGCTCAGCTCATTGGCTGCTTTTGGGCTCTCTGGCTCAGCTCATTGGCTGCTTGCAGTTTTTGGTCTGTGCCATCTATGGGTACTCCTCTGCCAGGATATTAAGGAGGCCACGAGCGGTCAGCTTGTACTTCCTGCCTGTCCCATCATGGACATCTGATCGCCAGAGACGCGGCCAGCCTGTACTTCCTGCCTGTCCCATCATGGACATCTGATCTCCAGACATTGCCTCCATGGTGGCTAGAAGCGGCCCCGTGTGCTGCCGGTACTCGGCTTCAGCTACTATTTCCAGGCCATGGATCCATCCTCGCCTCATCTCCTTTATCCTTCGAGGGGGCTTCTTGGGACCACCTCAGGCACGGGCAGTTTCATTGGGTTTAGGGAAGGTTTAGTCTCAAAGAGGAACTTGTCCTTCACTGGTGAACTAGAAAGAGCTCGAACTGATCTCGGTTCTGTCCATCTGTTGGTTCATTTGCTTCTGCGCTTGACATGTTTGCTTTTGTTTCCAGGAACTCCATCACTGTATGATCCTGCATTACAAGACACTTAAGCTGACCTTTGCTGTTAGTTGGGTCGGATCTTGAGCTAAAAAAATACCAATGACTAAGGATAAAGAGGTTCAAAGCTGAACATAACTTGATGATGTGTTGGCTTTATGCCCTTCCGCTTGTGCTATACATGTGCTTGTGTCCAAGTTAGGGGCATCATGTGCGTTGTTTAAGGCTTGGATGTCTGCCCCCAATATAGTTCCGACTTGTGAAGGCCTTGGGCGCATTTACTCTGCTATAGGACCGACTGGGCTCTGAGCTGTGTGTTTCTGAATTTGAAAGTTCGTTATTTTGTGACCTTCTTTTGGTGCAGTTATATTCCTGTCTTTTTTAGGTTCCTACTTTATTTTTGCTGTTCCTAATTCTATTAATACTAATTCCGGTAAATATGCGCCCAGCTGCATTGGTGAATGCAGGGTGTGGAAATAACACTGATCGTATTGGGCCATTAGTATGAGGTCTTATGGTTTGCTCAATCTGTATTAGCATATGAAACCATCCTGCAAAACCAGATCCAACACCAGGGAGTAACAATATGAATGGCAGTGTCTCACACAGGAACATACAAAGGGGTTTCTTTTGGTGGTCCTCAGTTGTTTACTGTACATGTAGATACGTGGCTCTTTTTTAACATTATTATTTCTATTGCTTGTTTTAGTTAACGTGAACCACCATCATGGATCAACCTTTTATTTGACTAATTTTATTTGCCAGTCCATTTTATACTGCGGATTTTTCTTGTTACCTCACTTAGTTATTTCAATTGAAGCTCCAGCAAGAAAATACCAGGTAGAGAAGGGCTTAGAGTGATGGAGTTCTGTGCATTGTAATTTTGAAATACTTTAGCTGGAGTTAATCCTTGGCAAAGGGAGCTCTAAGTATTACTAATAGTACAGGCTTTGTGTGCTGGGTTGGTTCTGATTGCTAGGTGTAATGTTTTCATAATTTTATTGTAATCATGAGTCCGCCGCCACAGACATTTGCACCAGTTTTAGTCCTTTTAGAGTGTCTCTTGTGTTAAGTCTATGCATAAAGATACGCATCTTTTATAACTACTTGTGTGGTGTCCTTTGTAGTGTCCTTCACTGTGTATGATCATAAATGCTTCACACGCTGCCTCTGAGATAAGCTTAGCTGCTCGTGCTACGTTACCACAGGGTTGAGCAGGTGTTATCAAAGGCTGTAGCCCCCTTACTCTGACTTAGGAAGAATGGTCCCCACTTGGACAATGGCCAGCCACTGCCAACTAGAGACCCCCATTTCCAACAAACAACCATTCCGATTTTGAGAAGAGTAAACATCTCAATGCCCATTAGATTCCCCCATGTTAGACTAATGTTCTGATTTGTTACCTTTGCCTCAAATTGTAAAGCGCTCTGATATCCTTCGGGTTCAAGTTCACGCTATATAAAACTTTATAGATAACTAAATGTAACTTTCATGATCGAGGTAACTGTTAGCAGCAATACTACGTGTCTCACCTCGGAGACTCTGACATCTTTCCAGTGCTCACCGTATTTACCCGTACATATATAACTGACCGAATCCGATATTCTGATCCGAAGTGTTAAAGATGTCAAATCATCCCTCACACACCAGGCACCAGATTGTTGTCCTCGCACTCGCATAATGATGCAATTGATGTGCACGTGCACCGTAGGAACCTGTGGTTCACATCAATTGCATAGTTATGCCGCATTAAATATACGAGTGCGACCGGCTATACTCATCATCTGGGGATTCATTTGCTTTCCCTTTCTGCAGGTAAGTGCACCTCCTTCAAAACCCTAACTCCTCGTCCTATCATTCCTCTTAGTATTGTAAATTGCTCCTCATCTCTTACCTGTTTTTGTATAGTTACAAATCGTTAAAAATGTTGTAATCTGCTATATTTCAATGCTGTTGATTGTTTGCTGATTTTTGGTTCCTGTGACTGCAATTATTTTATACTCATGTAAAGCGCTCTGATACTTCTGGTCCAGCCAGCGCTATATAAAACCTCAAAGAGAAATAAATAAATAATAAAAGTTCAATTACCAGACAATCAAGCAGGTACCAACCTCTTTAGGGAGGACTGACTGGTGCAGCCGCACCTGGTGCTGACCTGGGGGGCGTTGTGTGAAGAAATAACTTCTGGGTTTAATAGCACCTGCTGCAAAGTACCTTGTGGGTAGTGTGTCCAGCAGTTTTCAGGCAACAATAAAAATGGCAAGTTAACTCTGGTGGTTAATGTTCCTGCTAGAGAGATCAGAGTTTGGGCTAGTGGCTAGTGACAGTTTTGACTCAACATAAAGTAGCACAAAGGGTTAATAAGTCTGCTGCAAAGAACATGTACCATGCAAATCACATAACTGTATTTTATGTGCGTAGCTCAGTGGGTTACTGCTTTTGCCACAGACATGTTTTTGTAACCAGCAGTTCCTAATATAACGCAATGACCAATAAACTGTCATCAAAGAGCTGCAGGCAAACTGCATGCTATAGGTTAGAACATTATTTTTTCCCCAGTTTCTCATTATCCAAATGCTGCTAAAAAATGTTTGTTTGGGTAGAAATATATTCTTAATATTAAAGCCAACCCCAACCACTGAGGTACCTTTTTAATCCTGAGTTTGTGCTTCTCCAGAATTCATTCTTAAAATGTACTGCCTACCAGTGTGGGTGATAAGTGATTTCTACACCCTGCAATTCACATTGTCTTATGTATTATTTCATAAAGACTGATTTTACACACATATAATTAATTGTCTCCATATGTAATGGGTGTGTGTTGTAAAGTGCTCACACAACCTACACTGCCTGGTAAGAGTAGCGCTATGAAAAACAAATGAAATGCCTATGAGAATGGCTATGCAGAGAAGAAGGGCACTGTTGGAGGGTGTTGGCAAGGGATTCCTCGGAGAAGGAGATGATGGGGAGTGCCAAAAAAGACTGTTGCCCCTGGCGCCACCAGCGCTAAAGCCGGCTCTGCCTTCTTCATGTCAGAGTTTACTATTTGTACTCCTTTTCAAAGGGGTTAAAGACTGGGCCCCTGCACTTTAAACCCTTGACCCACGCAGGTGCTTATTTACATGTCACGACTAGTGCAAGCCCTGTCCATAAAGCAGGGTACAGTGTATTTAAACGGTTTGGCATATACTTTTAAGTTTTATATGCCCCAGAATAGGTGAGATTCAATTGCTACCCTTGTTCTGTGTGTGATTCTAGAATGTTTCACAATCCCATGACTTTATTGATGTACAGGCAACATTGCAGGCAGCACCCACACTCTGAAAAGTGTCCCAGTGCCACTTGTCTGGGTGCCTTTGTGTGAATTTTTCATTCTTTCTGGCCAGGGGCCGTGTTAGACATTTCCATGCTTTCTGGTAACTTATGTGTGACGTTTCCATGCTTTCTGGCCGGGGTGCCTATGTTTGATATTTCCATGCTTACTGGTCTGGGTGCATATGTGTAACGTTTCCATGTTTTCTGGCCCGGTGTGACCAGGCCTGGGTGTGATGTTTCCAGTACTTCTGGCCTCTGTGCCCTAGGTGCTAGTTATAAGATGCTCTTGTGTGACATTGCCACAGTTTCTGCCCTCAGGATATAAAAATCATGTAATGTTTGCACATTGTCTTGAACATTTTATCCTCTGAACCTTTGCACAGTTGTTTGAAGTTAAGTGTTTTTTTAAATGTCTTTATACTATTTTATATTAATAATACATTTTGTGCTCGACATTAAATTTTTTAGCGTTCTCTGTAGGAATGTCTGTGATTTATGACTGGGTATCCTGGTGCTCCATAAGGTGATCATTTAGTATGCTTTAAAAGTTAATACAATCTAATATGTAATGAAAAATGTGTGAAAATGCATTGTTTTGGCCTTTCTGTCCCCAACATTTTCTTGGGGGCGAAAACCCCCCAGACTCCCCCTAGTAGTGGTTGCTCACTGCGCTTGCTCGCTACACACCATATGGGGGCTGGTCTCACTTTTACTTTGTTCTCTCTGATTCACTCCTTGTGTCTATTTTTGGTGCTCTCTGTAAGAATGTCTCTGGGTACGTATGACTGGGTGGGTAACCTGGTGCTCTTTAAGGTCATCACCTACTATTTACTGTGCTTTAAAAGTTGATACAATTAAATATGTAATTAAAAATGTGCTGTAAAATGCACCATTTTGGTGGGTTTTTTCCCAAAATTTCCCCCCCAAATTCCCTAGTAGTAATCAAGCTCGCTCGCACGCAACGCGCCGGACAGGGGCTGGTCTGACAATTTGCCAGGGCTGCTTTGAGTTCCCAGTCCGGGCCTGATCCAGGCTTTCAGGGCCTTGTAGTAATCCTCCTTGTTCTTGCACCCTGTACGTGGAACCTTGAATTTTTTGCAAAAGAACGTCAGTTCTTTTTTTGTGTAGTCATCCAACTTTGACGCATCCCATTCTATCTCCAACACCTCAGAGGCTACAGATATTGCCCTCTCCACGCTGTTTGTGCCAGGCATGGCTTCAAACAAAAGGGATCTTCTTCCAGCAAAGAAAAAAATTAAAAAGTCTGTGGCTAAGTTACTGGATTGTATCACTATGCAATGGTCAATAATCACTGCATGGACACTGCAAATGTAAATTCGTGATCCTTACCGCTGCGTCCAATGTTAGAATTGGGGCTCTCTGGTTGGCACAGGTATGTACTTGCGACAAGCAGGGACCCTCTTCTCTAAGTCAGGGCGAAGGATTACCCTCTAAAAATAACCCCTGCTTACCCTCTAGGTAGTGTGGCACAAGCAGTCAATGCTAATCTTTAGAGCACATAGGGTTAAACATTTGCAGTATCACACACAATAACCACCAACCCACCACACAATGACACCAGACTGTATTCTTGTAAAAATATATCTCCTTTACATAGATTTAAAGCAGGCTTGTAAATACAGTCTTTGTACAGTTCAAAATGGTTCCAGTTGCTTGTTCAGGTTGCCACAGTTCTTGTTCAGCTTTAAAAATAGTTCTTACACTTCAAAAGGGGTGCCACAGTTCTTGAAGGCAATCTTTGGGGCCTTCTACCCAGTTCCAGGAGAGTACATTGCTCCCTAGCGCTTCTGTGCGCTTCTTTCGGTTCCTAATTCAAGGCCCAATCAACCCTCGCGCCTTTCACGTGAGCAGGTGTGCGCGGCGTACACTACAATGGCCGGAATGAGAAGTACCGGCCTCCCAGCCACAAGCGCACAATTCTCAGTGCACACTCCAGGCTTGATCAACTTAACTAGGATGATGAGCACAGAGTCTGGAAACTTCAAAAAGCGGACAGTCAAGTGTGGCAATCTTTTAGAAGTGGCCGCTCAAGGACTTGGGCATGGTTTGCAGCGTACCGACTCCCTTTGGGAGAGTTAGTGCACCTCGTAGGGCTGAGAGGTGTCCCGTAATACCACCGGCAAAAGGGCCTTGCGAACTCTCGCGTGTGTCGTGTGTCACGCGTAACGCGCGGTGAGAGTACGAGGCGTTCGGGTGGCTGTACGACTCGAACTGAGCTGCGGGATGGCTTCACGGAGTCTCACAGTTCAGAGCGCACAAAGCGGGGGACCAACAGGGGACGAGGGGTGCGCGCCTCGCGGACTCCGTGTCCAGAGGGCGGCGGACCTCAATAGCAAAACAGTACCCTAGAGTACTTGAGAGGGGAGTTCCGGGGCGGACAATGCCGGGGTCGATTCCAGGTCCCACGTCGCAGTGTCTTCTTCTGTAGATTCGAGCTACGGCTCGGCTCAGGAGGGCAGCGTTGCATTGAGGGTCAGGTCTTTCGGCGAAGGGCTCCTGGTCTGGCAAGAGGGGGCAGGGCCCCGGGCAGCAGTGTGAGACGCGAACAAAGCCTCTCTACGCTCAGCGTGTATTCCTTCTCTCCCCGTGCCGCTGCAGTTTACGAACGGTTGCGCTGGGGCTTCAGGGCAACTTCTTCTTCTGTGGAGTTCTGCAGTTAGGCAGGCGACAGGTACGTTGCTTGGGCCAGCGAGGCTGGTCTTTGCGATGTCAGCTGGGGCCCGCCCGGCAGCTTCTCTTTCCAGGAGGAGTAGCGCCCACTGTTCCTGGGGCACAGTTCAGGGGGCAAGTTCCACAGCAAGCCCTTGGAGATTGTCTAATGCACAAGTAGTTCAAAAAGTCTTAGTCTTTTCCTTCCTCTCTCCTTCTGCAGCAAGGCACCCACCACAGGCCAGTCTCTCAGGATTAGAGACAATACTTCTCCATGCAGCTTTTTCCAGGCCCTTCTCTTCAGGCAGAGTTTCTTCTTGGCGTCAACAGGATCGGATTTACAAGGAGCAGGGCTCCTACTTTTATACAGCATTTTCTTTGTTCTTACAGGCCAGGGGGGCCTCTGCATAACTTCTTTCAGTCTCTGAGCACTTTGTTGGGTGTACTCTGGTGTCTTCTTTCAGTGCGAGGGGCAGGCACATCAGACGCTCCACAGGAGGTCGAGCCAGCATTGTAAGGACAGGGGCAGCCAGGAGTACCTTGTTGACAGTGCTTCTCCCTCCCTGGGCCAGGTGTCGGCTGAGTCATCAGTCACTCCCCAGGGGCAGAGCCAGCATTGTGATGGCAGAGCACAGCCCTATTCAGAGTCCACGGGCACTCCCACCTCCCACTAAGGTGTAATCCTGGCATTCACCACCTGTCATCCCCCAGCCCTGTCACTCACATATCCCAGACAGTCAGATACACATCCAAGCAGAGGCAGGCTGAAATGGTTAGGCAAGCAAATGCTAACACGAACTTTCTAAAAGTAGCATTTGCAAACACAGGATATTAAAATAAACTTTACTAAAAGAAGTATATTATTCTGAGTTCAGGCATATTAAACTTGACTTTCTACCATGTTCCCTGGGCCTGCTGGGATTATAGAGTGTAATAATTCCAGCAGCCCATCTCGGCCTAAGAGAACAGGTAGCCTTACAATAGTGAAATACGAATTTGGCAGTAATTCACTATAAGGACATGCCATACACATCAGGGCTTGTCCTACCTTACACTTACAGTGCACCCTGCCCTTGGGCCTACCATAGTGGTGACTAATATGGTGACTAATATGAAGTAAAGGGAAGGTTTAGGGGCTGGCAAGTGTGTGCATGACAGTACCAGACTGCACACATTTTAAAAAGGCTGCTTCTGTGGGTGGCGCAACCAGCGCTGCAGGCCCACTAGCAGTATTGGTATTTACAAGCCCTGGCACTCCTGGTGCACTTTACTGGGGACTGACAGTAAATCCAATGAGCCAATCATGGAGATCAATTACAGGTACACTTTATATTGGGAGCACTTGCACTGCTGCACGGATTGGCTGTGGCGCAGTGCCCTGAGCAGCTAACACCAGCAAAACATCTGAGGCACATCAGCAAAAAGTGGAAGGGAGACTCACGCCAAGGTGCCAGGTCTAACGCACACACAGGGGGGGGCTGCCCTCTAAGCAGTCGATACTGCAGCTGTCAATCACCGGTGTGGCACCATGGAGGCCGGGTTCAATAGTCCGGATGTGCCGGCGTAGAGTGCAGTCATGTGACGTCAGGAGGAACTAGGCAGAAGCGGCGGGGGCATCTGAGAGAGTACAGGCGAGACTTGAGTCTCTCTCATGCCATGGCCGGGCCACAATAGGGGGCATGAATGAACTTGTGCAATGGGCATATGGCAGCTGGCGCTCGCAAAATAGACTGCCGCGAATTGTGTGATCCAGATTCGATAGACCCCACCGGCCTTCTTGGGAGCTTGCAGCATTTCAGTTATGGCAACATTATTTATAAATATGGCAGAGCTCGCATGCAGTCTTGGCTAAACTCCAAATAGCATGTGAAGCTGTTTTTTACCAATTATAATCCCTTGAATAACAAATGAAAGGACACCACACAAGGTATATATCAAATATATATGTATTTATTTCTAACACAACCCCTCTGCACTCTTTGAGGTTAGAGGTAAAAGTACATCACAAGTTACTTAATTAGCATAGGATAAGTTGCACAATTTACAGTAATGCCCTAGAGGCCTCACAAACCATATACTAAAATAGGGGTATAAGAACCACGATAAATAGTGAGCAGGCCTAGGGCCTAGAGAATCGCTGGGGCTACACTAGACAACCAAAGGATAGGAGGTAGGAGACCAACGGGAGACACATCCAGTGTCTAAACAATCGCGAGTTGCCATTGACAAATGGGAACGTAAAAGTTACAAAGTTACAGTTTTAGGGCACTTCCGGATGGACTACGACAAAACCCCTTTAGACTAGGACACTTCAAGAGTCAAGACCCACGGGAGCACCGGAGTACTCGTGTTACCTCACCCAGGGAAGCCGGGTGCATAGGTGCTTTTTGATGTCTAGTTTTGTCAATGTTTTATATGGAAATCTGCAAAGAAGTGCTGCAGGCTACCAGAGGAAAAGTGTCCAGGTGGATCGAGAAACTGAAGAACCTGAAAGCAGAGAGGGCAGAGTCTGGGTCACTAGCCAGTGACCCGGAAGGAACCAGAAAGGAACCAGGCATTGTAGAGGAGATTTCAGGTGAAGAGGTAAAGCTTGTCTCTGCAGCCACGAGGACCAGGAGGTGTTGACGATGACCAGGAGCTGGATTCGAACTGTCCCACAAAAAGTCTAGTTGACTGCGGCATCGGTATCCAGATTGGACACAACAAGCTTTGGCAAACGCAACCCATGCAGGAAGTGAATATTGGCTTCGAGTCAGACCAGCACGGTCTTGGGCGCTTCTCCTTTGGAGGAAAGCTGGAGCAAGCCTGCAGCAACCAGGCCAGTGTTGTAAATTCAATAGAAAGTCTTCAGAGGGCAAACTAGCCAGCGGGCTAGCAACTGGAAAGACGTGTCAAGCTGAAATGCAGGAGCAGCCCCACGTGACACTCGTAAAGGGGTGAGTTTGGAGCAAACTGTGATCTGGTCTGGGGCTTCTCGTACCCCAATGCACAACTTCAAGTTACCTCAGGAGTCAATGCAGTTAGCAAAATGCAGGATGTCCAGGGTGTCCGGTCCCACATCTCTCGTGTCAACCACTGGTCTCAGCTTTACTGTGGATGTGGATCTGAGTCAGGGAAGTCTGGAAGTCCAGTTCCTGTGTCGCTGAGTCTTCGGATTCTGGCAGGAGCGTCGACAAAGCAGACCGGCAAGTTCCTGGTGGTGCCTGTTTGCACAGGGTGGTCACTCTTTGACCACAAGGGAGATGTCTTCAGTCTTCTCGTCGAAATAGAACGTCGAAGGTCCAAGAGTTCTGTATCAGTTTCATTCCAGGATAATCTAAAGTCCTGGGGACACAGCTCCTATCTTTATACTAAACTAAAGGGCTGGATTACCTGCTAGGTCCCTCCTATGGGTGGACCTGGGAAGGGGGTGGTTACACCCCTTTCCCTTTGTCCAGTTTTGCGTCAGAGCAGTGCTGGAGTGCCCCAGCAACTGGTTTGAACCGGGCTATGCATGGAGCACCTTGTGTGCCCCCGGCAATGTCTGGAAAAGCATCTTTCCATTCAACCCACCCTGCCCCAATACACTACAGGCTGTCTCGGGAGGTGCTAGCACCTCCCTCGACAGGAAACCTATTGTCCAGGCTCTTTGCTGGAGTTTCCCCCAGCAGCAGGAGGTTACTCGTGTCTATGGAAGCAGCATCCAATTTGTGATGCTGAGGCTCTGTTTAACTTTAATCGGGTAAAGCAGTAACTACACGTCTTCTCCCTCTAGAAGGGTGGAATGCTACCCCCGCCGCCAGGACTGGCGGGGGGGGGGGTAGTATTCCAAAGTGTTTGTCACCTTACACATGTTTTGATAAAGCCAAACCAAAGTTAGCATTAACCGCGAGGATTATAATGCACTTAAGAGCATATGGTATGGCTATATAATAGAACAGATCTAAGGAGATGGTTCCGAAAGCTGCAGAGGGGCTCAGCTCTTGCTATGGCACCCTCACACAAAACCAACACTCTGCCTCCAGGATTGTTAAGGCCTGCCATAGGAGTGACTTATAGGTTACTATGTGTCTATATATAAGGTAGATATAGATTTACTATATCTAAGTAAGGGGTGATTACACCACCTTACCCAAGCTGAGTGATCAGCCTGTGGTGTCAGTTTGGAGGGCCAGCCAGGGCTGGCATAATACATGCTGCAGCCCCTGGTAGGCCTTGGATACACCTATGCCCTGGGTACCTATGGTACACTATACAGGGGCTCACAAATGTGACCCAATACCCAATCTGGTATGTACCTAAAATACATGGTATCAATTTAGAGAGAGAACAGCTGGGCTGTGGGTCTGATTAGCAGGCCCACAGCCACACTAAAGTCGAAAAACCAGAAAATCACAGCAAAAGTGGGGGTGACCATAGGAAGCAGACCCTACTCCTACAATGTTCATGCCTCAAGGACACAGCGCCCAGAAGTCAGTCAGTAGTGCCTCTGAGGGGGTCATGTTTACGCCTCAGGGACACAGCGCCCAGAAGTCCATCAGTAGCGCCTCTGAGGGTCAGTGTTCATGCCTCAGGGACACAGCACCCAGAAGTCCGTGAGTAGCGCCTCTTAGGGTGTCATGTTGATGCCTCAGGGACACAGCGCCCAGAAGTCTGTCAGTAGCGCCTCCGAGTGTCATGTTCATGCCCTAGAGACACAGCGCCCAGAAGTCTTTCTATAGCCTTGCTGTGTCTCATGTTGTCCCCTTCTTTAAAGAGGCCCTTCGTGGTCTCTCCCAGCTGCATCTATTGAGCTAATGAATCCTTGCACCCCCACCCCCCTAGAGAGCGATGAGCTGATGTATCCTTGCACCCCACCCCCCTAGAGAGCGATGAGCTGATGTGTCCTTGCACCCCTCAGAGTGCAATGAGCTGATGTGTCCTTGCACCCCTCAGAGTGCTATGAGCTGATGTGTCCTTGTGCCCCCCCTAGTGTTCTGACATGAAGTATCCTTGCACAGCCCCCCCCCCGAGTGCTAGCATTGAACTGCCCTTTCTGACTCCTTCCTCTGTGTCTAAGCCTCGTGTGCCAAGTCCTGATGTGGCCTGTGCATGCAGGGAACGCAGGCCTGTGGCTTTGACATGCTTTCAGCTGTTCTTAAAGAGAATCTCCATTCTTGTGCTTGAATAGACCACGAATGCAGTCAAACTGAGCCAGAGAGCGTCTCGAACCGGAACAGAAAGGAGTCCCGGGCACAACACTCAGCGTGGCCACATTAGAGAATTGGCTGAAAATGTGGCCCACGTTAGCAAAGTGGGCAGTTCTGACTTGGTAAGGACAGCTGTAGAAGTGCTTTGGCAGGGATGGAAGACAGCTTGGCTTTGAGCTTGCTGCAGGTAACATCGCAATGACCTGTCCCCAGCCCTCAGACACTGCCCCCACACTGACCTGACCCCATCCCTTTTGCACTGCCTGGTCGCAGTGACCTGTCCCCAGCCCTCCGGCACTGCCTGGTCGCCCTGTGGGCCAGTCCGACACAGACACATGAGAAACAAACCAGGTGCTTTCTTTAATGGTCGTTTGCCATCAAAGCTTCTAACCTTTGTAAAAAGAGCGAGACGGCAGCAGAGCCCCGTAAGCAATCCCAAACTTTGCCTAACTTTATTGATTTCCAGAGAAGGAACCTGGAACCAGCTGGAACAGTGCACTCCTGTCTAGAGATCTCCCATAAACCTGTGGGTCTGAGAGGGGAGCTTTCTATGGCCCTGATTACACTCAAACCCTTGATAGTTGCACTATCTGTGATACCAAAATATTGATGGCAACTCATTTGTGCAATGAACCATGCACTCCTGCATGTGTCCCAAGTGGATTTCGGCAGAGTTTGCAGGATGAAAAATGGCCGATAAATCATTTGATCAGTGGCGATGCTAAAGGAGGCAGTTGAGACCCATGCCCAGCTCTGTCAAGACTCTAACTGGGTTCCACCACCAAACACATTGAATATATCAAGGGGCAACAACACTGAAAAAACAAGCAATGGTAAATGCATTAGGTTTCGCCTGGGGGGGGGAAATAATACGTTCAGAGGTGGTGGAGCAGAGTAATGAGTGCAGAGAGAATGGTCTGAGTCCTCTCTGTGCAAGAATGAAGGTTAAGTGTCGAGCGCAGAGAATGGTGTGAGTACTCTGTGCAAGAATGAAGGTTGAGAGGTGCAGAGAGAATGGTGTGAGTCCTCTCTGTGCAAGAATGAAGGTTGACTGCAGAGAGCATGGTGTGAGTCCTCTCTGTGCAAGAATGAAGGTTGAGTGCAGAGAGAATGGTGTGAGTCCTCTCTGTGCAAGAATGAAGGTTGAGTGCAGAGAGAATGGTGTGAGTCCTCTCTGTTCAAGAATGAAGGTTGACTGCAGAGAGCATGGTGTGAGTCCTCTCTGTGCAAGAATGAAGGTTGAGTGCAGAGAGAATGGTGTGAGTCCGCTCTGTACAAGAATGAAGGTTGAGCGCAGAGAGAATGGTGTGAGTCCTCTCTGTGCAAGAATGAAGGTTGATAAGTGTCGAGTGCAGAGAATGGTGTGAGTCCTCTCTGTGCAAGAATGAAGGTTGATAAGGGTCGAGTGCAGAGAGAATGCTGTGAGTACTCTGTCCAATAATGAAGGTTGATAAGTGTCTGAGGCAGAGAGAATGCTGTGAGTACTCTGTCCAAGAATGAAGGTTGATAAGTGTCTGAGGCAGAGAGAATGGTGTGAGTACTTTCTGTCCAAGAATGAAGGTTGATAAGTGTCTGAGGCAGAGAGAATGGTGTGAGTACTTTCTGTGCAAGAATAAAGGTTGATAAGTGCCTGAGTGCAGGGTGAAAGTGCTTCATTGCATGGGGATTGATGTGAGTTTGGTGCTGAATGAAAACTGAGTACAGGATGAGAGATGTAGCCCTGTCTAAGGTAAGATGTGTGTGAGTTACTTCCTGTCTGCTTTCAAAGAGAGGGGTAGGGACATACCCGAGTTTGCGGACAGTTGAAATGAAGCAGATGGAACTTTACCCCTTCCAAGATCAGCGTTTCGACCATAGCTGCGATCATGTAGAAACTATTTCATAGATTGAAATATGGAGTGAAAGTGCGTTGCAGTGTTCACCGGGGGTAAAGGCCAGTCTTCCAGAGAAGAGGCATTACGTGCTCAGTTTCCATAAGGGAGCCCACCAGGGTCTGCTTAAAAGGGTCCCCCGTGTGAATATATGTAGAGATTGAACCTATGTGAAATCTTCAAGTAGACTACACAAGATACCCAAAGATTTACAAAAAGAGGGGTTGAGATATAGGAACCGCCTCCTTCACTCCTAGTGATTTCACAACAGGGCAAAATGTGTGACTATCCTGTAGGAATGCAATTACAATTCAAAGTAACTAATGTGCAGTCTATTAACTAATCAATATCTGCTACTGCTGGTAGAACTATTAACGTTTCTCTTCTTTTTAATGCAGGTGGAATCAACAACGCCTTTACTCTCAACTGGAGCAACAACACAGGCAAGTTTTCGCTTATTGTGTAAGTTTTCGCTTATTGTGGAAGTTTTCGCTTATTGTTCTAATTATTTAAACCTAAGACTCTTCTAAAAGAACCCTCTGAATACGAACCATGAGTGCTATTTGGGGTCTGAGCAACGGAAACAAAGTTTCGAAAAACTGAGTAGTGTCTTTATATATTTTGAAGTTTGCTCCCAGAGCTGTACTTGCGTCACTGGAACTGTCTTGACTAATCTTTCAACTCTGCAAAGAAGCTGCTGGTGCAAGGACAGCTCGTGAATCTTCTAGCTCAGAACTCCTTTGAAAGCAGCTGAGAGGACTACCAACGGTTTAACAAAACAAATTCACTAAACTACAGTTTCTCTGGAGGAAACGCGGACTGAGCACCAAGCACTGCTGCAACAGTAATGGTCTGGCTGTGTCGGGGGCTCTGGCTGTGTCGGGGGGGCTGTGGGGGGGCTCTGGCTGTGTCGGGGGGGGCTCTGGCTGTGTCGGGGGGGGGCTCTGGCTGTGTCGGGGGGGGGGGTCTGGCTGTGTCGGGGGGGCTGTGGCTGTGTCGGGGGGGCTGTGGCTGTGTCGGGGGGCTGTGGCTGTGTCGGGGGGGCTGTGGCTGTGTCGGGGGGGCTGTGGCTGTGTCGGGGGGCTGTGGCTGTGTCGGAGGGGGCTCTGGCTGTGTCGGGGGGGCTCTGGCTGTGTCGGGGGGGCTCTGGCTGTGTCAGGGGGGCTCTGGCTGTGTCGGGGGGGGGCTCTGGCTGTGTCGGGGGGGCTCTGGCTGTGTCGGAGGGGGCAGCTCTGGCTGTGTCGGGGGGGCCTCTGGCTGTGTCGGGGGGGCCTCTGGCTGTGTCGGGGGGCCTCTGGCTGTGTCGGGGGGGGGCCTCTGGCTGTGTCGGGGCGGGGCCTCTGGCTGTGTCGGGGGGGGGGCCTCTGGCTGTGTCGGGGGGGCCTCTGGCTGTGTCGGGGGGGCCTCTGGCTGTGTCGGGGGGGCCTCTGGCTGTGTCGGGGGGGCCTCTGGCTGTATCAGGGGGGCTCTGGCTGTGTCGGAGGGGGCTCTGGCTGTGTCGGGGGGGGCTCTGGCTGTGTCGGGGGGGGCTCTGGCTGTGTCGGGGGGGGCTCTGGCTGTGTCGGGGGGGGCTCTGGCTGTGTCGGAGGGGGCTCTGGCTGTGTCGGGGGCAGCTCTGGCTGTGTCGGGGGCAGCTCTGGCTGTGTCGGGGGCAGCTCTGGCTGTGTCGGGGGGGCCTCTGGCTGTGTCGGGGGGGCCTCTGGCTGTGTCGGGGGGGCCTCTGGCTGTGTCGGGGGGGGCCTCTGGCTGTGTCGGGGGGGGCCTCTGGCTGTGTCGGGGGGGGCCTCTGGCTGTGTCGGGGGGGGCCTCTGGCTGTGTCGGGGGGGGGGCCTCTGGCTGTGTCGGACGGGCCTCTGGCTGTGTCGGGGGGGGCCTCTGGCTGTGTCGGGGGGGTCTGGCTGTGTCCAGCGTTGGCATAGTACATTGTTGGAAACGCATAGAGCTGGAAGTGCACAGGGCTGACGGTGTAGAAGGCACGGTGCAGTTCCTCTGCAGTGACAGGTTTCATTTGCTATGCTCACCAAAAGAGGACTTGAATGTTTGAGGAATGTTGCTCTAGAGTGTAGCGATGAAGGTCCACTCAGGAAGGTTGTATTTCAGGATGCTTTATTCATAAAGATAACAGGTTGTGAGGTACAGGACATCATGAAGATTTGTGGTAGATCAGAGCCCCACCAGGAGCTGCCTGTCAGCTGCTCAGCCCATGACCATCTGTCGCTCTGCTCCCTCAGTCCCAATATCCCGAGGCATCATCAGACTCCAACATGCCAATGAGTCAGAGCTCCGGCACTGGCAGAGCAGGGCTGGTAAAGCACCTTACAGTATAATATGCAGGATACTACATAGAGCCTATGACTTTTTCACAAATTTACCTTAAAGTTGTGTTTCAAAATGCACTCTTCGACTTGATTTTTTAGGTCTCGTGGTGAACTGCGCACATGCGCAGTCGAGCTCGCGAGATTTTATGTTTACAGAGTACTTTCACTAGCGAGGTTAAGCCCCGCCCCTCTTTTCCATGGGCTGGCGTCACTATTCATGCTAAACGGTGGCCAGCCATTGGAAAAGAGGTATTAGTGATATACTCTTTTCTCTTTTGAAGCCGTCCCACTTGGACTGGCTTCCTTGACTTATGTGTGTTATCATCTTTATGGGTCCAAACAGATGGCCCCATAAAGAAGATAAACCTTTTATGGCAGCCGTCCAAGTGGAACGGTTCTAAAAGAGAAAACTCGGCATTGTGATGAGCGCACTTTGGGTATAATCCTGGCACGCATGCTTTACTTTTAACATTAAAAGTAAAGCGCTGGTGCCACGATTATACCAAAAGTAAAGAAACAGAAAAAACATCTATTTCTTTACTTTTAGTATAATTGCGGCATCCGCGCTTTAATTTTAATGTTAAAAGTGAAAATCGGGTGCCGGCTGCCTGGCGAGCGTTTACCCTGACTGATACGGCTTGTTTTTAAGTCTCTACTGCTGATAAATGCACATCACACTATGCGCAGAGTGCAGTATGGTGGGTGCAGTATGGTTTAAAGCACCATGGCACCCATGCAAGCAGCAGAACACAAAAACACAAGAACTGGGGGCAGATAGAGGGTCCTGCCACCAGGACGTCCCCACCCTAGCCCCGCCATTGCGTGTGTGTCTGAGCCGTAACCATATACTGTTGTGAGCCGTTTCACAACCAAGTGTGCGGATGTTATTAGGCAATGCAACAACACTCGCCACCCTCCCAACCCAGGCTGCAAACAGATTTCCAGCTGAGCCCCTCAACTACTAACCCACTTCCTGCCCCCCCTCTCTGGCCCTGAGGGTGTATCCGGGGCAACTGAACCGCGTTCAGTGCAGTTCTGTCGGGGCACCTTAGTCTGAACACAAGCACAGCTGCCCATCAGAGGAACCTAAAGGACATTGGGGTGGGGTGATAGGGCAGCCCACAGATCTGGGGGCGGTTGGCTTTCTCCAACACCCCTGCCTATCAATCTGGGATTCAACCCCTTAGGTCCAGACGTCGGTCAGGTCAGACATTTGTCGCTCATTCCGAACGCGCAAGTCTACCCCCAAAGTAACACAAGTCTGGTGGGTGTAATAATAATAATGGGGATATTTTATGTAGTGACACTACATGCACAATTGCCTGTGTGTGCTTCACTAGGACGCGTTGTTAATGCTCAACTGAATGTTGTAAGTTGTATCAAATACTGGAATGGTGACCGGCTCAGACGTGACACGGGGTGCAGTCAGTAGATCTGTGCAACAAGTACGCGACCGACCCTGCTATCTGTTCGGCGTGTGGTTTTGTACAGTAATTTAACAGGGAACCCAGCCTGCAGTACGGTATTTAACAGGAACGCATTTCTTTATTGAGTTTTCCTATGGGAGCGCTTCGCATTATATTGTGATAATCTAAGCGCTTCAAAGTATGAACCGTGATTAACGTTTACAACCAGTATAACAAGTTTGCA
This sequence comes from Lissotriton vulgaris, assembly GCF_964263255.1. Classification (NCBI taxonomy): domain Eukaryota; kingdom Metazoa; phylum Chordata; class Amphibia; order Caudata; family Salamandridae; genus Lissotriton; species Lissotriton vulgaris. The sequence goes on along the minus strand of NW_028254400.1, from coordinate 602,570 downwards.
GGAGCCAATGTGCAGTGACTCCGGAACGGGAAATTACCTTTATTTTGCGGGTTAATTTTACTCCCAACTACGCATGGCTTACTCTGTTAAAATATCTCAAAGCGGGCCATAAATACAATTGCATATGAAACAGAAGCCTTCCCTGAAACTGGAGAGAAACGACAAAATTTACACATACAATAGAAAGGGATGGGGGTCGAGAGAGCAGGAGAGAGAATGAGACATGGTAGAGATAAAATCCGGGGAAGAGAGAGTTCATGCAGAGAGACAGTATATAAGGGAGGGAGAGAGCGAGAGACTCAGAAAGAGGGCACAAAGGTAGTGAAAAGAAAAGAGGGAACATTAGAAAGAAAATAAGAGGAGCGTGTCAAAGGAAGGTGAAGCACAGGAGAGTGACGGGGACACTGATAGAGAGGCAGACAGATAGAGTAAGTGAGAAGAATAGAGAGAGAAAGAACTAGTTCTTTTAATCATTAGGCAATGTTTATCTGTCCAGAAAAAACCTTTTAGTGTGTTTTTTTATACTTGTATGGTGCAGTTCTGTTATACTTTCGTGCTTTTAAGCAATTGTACAATCAGAATTTTTTTTTAACTTTGGGCCCTCTGATGATATGGAGGTGTAAGAAGAGCTGAAATAGTAACGTCACTGCCACTGTTGGGGAGTTACAGTAGAAGAATCATGGAGTTGGAGGGGGAACTTTCTACCCATGAGGCTATAGGGTTTGGAGGGGGCAAACATCAGAAAACCACCTGATGCCAGCTAAGAACTGTCTAGCCACCACCGTTGCCTCCAGGGCGCGGGAACCTCCCCTGACGTCAGCGTGCACCGCCTCTCGTGGAGCGCGCGCACCGGACGTCACGTGTGTCGCGCCGCCGGCCGCTTTAAAGAAGCAAGCGGCGCGAACATGAGGCACTTTTCCATGGGGTGGTGGCGGAGCGGTTGTGAGGAGTGCAGGTAAGGAGGAGGGGCTGCTGGGGATTGTGGGGCTCGTGGCTGTGGGAGCGCGGGGCAGACTGTGACCTTTTGTTTAAGTATTGTTAATCAGAGCCCGTGAAGGGGCTCTGATTAACAGCAATACTTAAACAAAAGGTCACAGTGGGCAGTCAGGGGGGCGGGGCCGCAGGGTCACAGCGGCTGGGGAAACGAGTGGAACAGAAGGCAAAAAGGGCACAAAACCAAGGAAAAAAACGAGTGGAACAGAGGGCAGAAAGGCACAAAAAAACCAGTGGAACAGAGGGCAGAAGGGCACAAAAAATTAGGGAAAAACGAGTGGAACAGAAGGCAAAAGGGGCACAAAAACGAGTAGCACAGAGGGCAGACGGGCACAAAAAACTAATGGCACAGAGGCAAAATCCGGAATACAGAAATATAGGGGCAGCTAAGAACAGAAGGCAGAACGGGCAGAGACACGGGCAGCGGGGGGTACAGAAGGAAAGACCGGGCAGAGAGCAAGGGTACAGCGAGGGGAACAGAGGGAAGAAAAAATGGCATGGACCACGTACAGGCAGCGGGGAAGACGGACAACAGCAGTCAGACACAACAATGAAAATACAGGCAATACAATAAATTTGCAAACTGCCCTTAAGACCCTTATTGTGGCGTTGTATGTGTGAAAATGCACCATCTTTTCACTTTTTAAAGAAAACGTTTTGAGTGCCATTTGGCGCCGCAGACACGCGCGGTTTGGTTACTGGCGCACATAGCAATGGTTGCAGAGCACAGAGACCCTCCACTGCCGCACACAGTACCAGGACTGAGATAACGAGTAAAGGCGTGACTGATGGTGTATTAAAGATGCATATGTAGAAACCATACTATCAAGCCCTGGTATTAATCACGGGCCACAAGCTTCAAAGAAAAACGTTTGATGCCAGCACTTGTTCGTTTACAAACTAAGCACTCTTTATTTTCCCAAGTAAAAATGAACCTGATGGCAGAAGTGATGAAAGAGGTAGCCGAATGGATGAAGAACAGCCGCCTGAAACTGAACTCGGACAAGACGGAAGTCCTCATCCTGGGATCCTTACCCTCCGCCTGGGACGATTCCTGGTGGCCCCCCGCCCTGGGCAGCGCACCCAAACCAACAGACTACGCACGTAACCTGGGCTTCATCCTGGACTCCTCCCTCTCCATGACCAGACAAGTCAACGCCGTCTCCTCGTCGTGCTTCAACATCCTGCGCATGCTACGTAAGATCTTCCGGTGGATCCCCACCGAGACCAGGAAGACGGTCACCCAGGCCCTCGTCACCAGCCGTCTGGACTACGGCAACTCCCTCTACGCCGGAACCACCGCCAAGCTCCAGAAGAGACTTCAGCGGATCCAGAACGCCTCATCCTGGACATCCCCCGTCGCACCCACATCTCCGGACACATGAGAGACCTGCACTGGCTCCCGGTCAACAAGAGAATCACCTTCCGACTCCTCACCCACGCACACAAAGCCCTACACAACCAAGGCCCGGGATACCACAACAGCCGCCTCAACTTCTACGCTCCCAAACGCCAGCTTCGATCGACCGGCCACGCCCTCGCCGCCGTCCCCCGCATCCGAAGAGCCACCACAGGAG